>NC_141601.1:16077749-16197749 GCF_047967505.1 Dipteris shenzhenensis | reverse complement strand
AAGAATACAATTTTTTTTCAATATATATTGCTGGTGAGACTACCAAAAAGAGGCTCTATCCCTCATGATGTCTCTGGATACAGAATATGAGATGGCTTGATGCTTGGATTGCAGCTGGAAACATTGCGTGGGCAAAGCCACTATATGCCTCAAGTGTTGGAAATTGACGTATGGCTCAAGTACTAGAATGTGCAAATCATGGCCAAAATCAAGACCCCTTAGAGATTCCATGAGGGCTATCCTTTTACTACTACACACATCACCTTTAGTCGAGGGTAGAACCATTCGTCATCATAGGCAGCAGGTTCATGGGACCCCATCCCATGATCCAAGGCATTATTCAAAGACAAAGTATTTCTGACCATTCCCAAATCGATTTTGCCAATTCCTAATCTGATTGATTTCATTTACTAGACTTGCAATGCTTGCAAAGCCCTTGCTTAAGCTTGAATGAGCCTCTTGATTTTGGGGGTATAATGGTCAAAAATGGCTTAACACGCCCAAAATCAAGAGGCTCATTCAAGCTTAAGCAAGGGCTTTGTAGGTCTTGTTTTTGGGTGGCAAAAGCACGAAAAATGATAGCGCATTAACGTGTTGCCATTCTTATGCTTCCCCCCTCCAAAAACAAGACCCCCAAGCTATTCATTGGAGACACCAAAATGAGGGGAAGGATGACGTGAGGAGTAGAGGAGCTGGCCAATGAGGGGAGGGACAGCCCTAGAATTGCCAGCAACAAGCATGATGCAAGGAGGTGAGAAGGCAAAGAAGCAAGGAGGTTAGGAGGTGAGGAAGCAAGGAGGCGAGGAGGCAAGAGTGCCGTCTTGAAGGGCAACAAGAGGCTGGAGGTGGCCGAAAGAGTAAGCAGGAAAGGGAGGAATGGAGATTGCTTGCAGGAAATGCTTGGATTAATGCTACAAATGCCATTTTTTTGTGTGTATTTTGCAGCATGAAAATTTTATGGCATTTTTCTTTTAAAAAATACAACATTGTTGTGATTAATTGCGCTACAAACAACTCAAGCCATAAAGCACCATGGATTAGTACAACAATATACATCACAAATTGATGCATACACTCATATACATCACCGATGGATGCATACACTTATACTCACATCAATTTCCAATATTGTATTAGATGGACCCTTAGCATATATGTGTGCATAGAAGACCATTTCCTACATTGATCCCTGATTTCATAGTTAAATTATTCCCTTTCTCACATTCTAACATGTGAAGATTTAATGTACATGGATTATGGGCACATTATATTGCAGTTTATGACTAACTTTTTTTATGAATGCATGATACTTGTATATGGTCAAAGAAGGTATATTATCATTTTTGAATGACAACATTACTCTATGCTCCATTTTATCCTATATTAGAAAGTATGATCACTAGATATTACATAAATGTATTGCTCCATTATATCCTATACTAAAAACTATTTTGACCCAAATACATAATGCCATTTGAGGTTAGTACTTATGACAAGTGATGAAAACAATCTAATGGTATGAATGAGATCTTGTAAATTTTGGATATATAACATGGGTTCTATGTTGATTGAGCTATTTTTCTAAGGGAATATTTTCAACTTAATTACTAAATACATACTTACAATGGTGACCTAATTCCCATCTATATGTATAATCAAGTTTTGCTTTGTGAGCTTTTGCATAAGGTTAAAATTCGAATAGTATTTATATTTGTTTAATACTACCCATTGAGCTGGCTCCTATCCTTATATTGAACATGATAATGTTCATAAAGATTTTATGAATACAAATAGATAGCATTGGCTCTCTTTTTAGTGGTTGGGAATGAACCCTAAAAGTACCCTAAAATGACTATGTATTCCCTTATTTATAGCATGGAAGTGACCATGGTAGAGTGGCATAATCCCTATTTTTCTTTTTTCATAGGTTCTTTTGCTACTCATGGTTGGTGGATACACCATGGCATAGATCCGAATAGATATTTGGTTTTTTGCTTCAACTTGCTTGATTAGACTTTCCTTGATGATTGATCGATTGTGCATGATGAGTAGTCACTGGCTTAATTGATGCATTAAGTGCAATGTTTTCCTTAAAGTTTTTCATACTACAGGATACGAGTTCACTTATAGGGGTGGAAATAGAAGCTTGTTAATGCCTGGTGCATATTTTTCGTTAGATGCAGCAAGATACTAGTTATAGAGTGTCTTTTCCAATTATTTCACTTGAATCATGCTCCTCTTATGCTTGAGTTTGTGGTCACGTATTGAGTTTAACATAATAGTCTACAGGATACTGTCAACATAGTGGTTAGATGCATTCATTTCTAGTTCCGATAGAAGTATCATTCAGACATTGGTCATAATAGAAGTATGGAGGGATAAAATCCTTTTTTGGCTCCCTAAGTTTTTTAAAGCATGGTATTGTCTAGATTACATAGGTATTTTCACTAAGCAAAATTAATCCTTATGATGAAAATGTGTTTTTTTTCTTTTGACATAGTTAGTTCTATTTCCATGTTTTTGGATCGAATGTATGGATGATCTTCTGCAAGCATAAAAGACATGATATGTATGTGTAGCACATGGTCATGTTTACATATTTTCAGCCATATATTCTACCTTGTGATCTATCATTATCTTGCTGTGTGGATGTTCAATCTGAGTAGTGTTTGCTTTTTTTATCGCAAATTTTATGTATTGTTGTGTCTCTACCTCTCCACAATGACTCAAATGTGATAGTATGGGGATAAAAGAGAAGTTAATTGTGAGTTTCAGGCATGCCTTCATTGTTGGAATATGTTTAATTTGCTTATGATCACATCAATTGTTCCAATGATGCTGGATGCTGGATGAGGTTCTCGCTCGCTTGAAACCTATTTAATCTTGCTTGCTTATTTGGGGCTGCTCGCTTTTCTCCGCTCGCTTTTTGGTAATCCTCATGCAAGAGGTGAAGTACGCTACAGCTCCATGTGGATTGAGTACAAATTGGATGTCATTGTTGGCACCCCATAGCTTTGTGAGCAATGGGTTGAAGTTGTCTGTGTAGATGTCCTTAGGCAACCTCTACAGCTTGACAGCAACATGCATCACCATTGTCCCAAATGCAGTGAGGTAGTAAATGCTGAGTGAGGCCCACCTTGTGGAGGAACACATCGAACATTAGGGTTGTGATGCTATCCTCAAGGAATGCCTGTGATTTCGTTGCGTGTTCCTTTTGGCAAGTGGATATCTTGGAACTCTCTTCATTGGGTGAATCCAAAATGGAATCTCTAAAAGGTCAAGCTTGTCAGGTGATGAACCTGTCAATGAAGATGATTTCATCGGCTATCTCCTTGCCCACGACTAGAGCTTCATTGATCCAAAGGAGCCCATGATCATGCTAGCTACCTCCGTTCTGAGACTCAGTGGTGGTAAATGAAGAAGTAGTCCTACACCCTGCCTACAATTTCACTATTTCAGGCCAACAGGTTCTTTAGTGCCTAGATGTAGTCTTGGGCTATTATGATCGGGTTCATGGATGTTTTATTGCAGCTATACTTTTATATTGATATTAAATCTTGGCAAAATTTTATCAAACTACTTTTTTTGGCTTCATGATATTGACAAAACATAGTATGATTTTATATATTTGCTTTTGAATTTCCAAGTAAATTATGTAAATCTTGGCGAAATTGTTAAAATTTTTAAACAAAAGTTTCAAATCCTAGCGAATGTTTCAAATTATTATTATTATTAGGGTGTATAAACTTTCGATGCCAATATAAAAGCTTCACTTCTTAACAAAACTAACTTAAAAAAGCATCCGATTGGGTTACTTCAGATCAAATTGCAAATTTCTATTGCAGTCACTATGGACACGTCCATGCTTGTGTCTTGCTGTAGACTGAACAGACATTAAAGTAGTGGCTCCCACAACATTTCAATCGATGATAGAGTAACAAAGACTGTGGGTGCACTTAGGTGGCACACCATCACGAATAGGTTCTTCTTCAGCTTCTTGTGCTTGTAATCTAGTGAAGTTCTCAAGCAAGTGAAGTCCTTGTACCCAATATTCGACTATAGCATCTTCTCGATGGTCGTGTTTGTAGCTATTTCTCATGCTCGCAACTAGCACCCTTTTAATTGGCCCTTCTGCATTCTGACCCATGTCGATGATAGGTACTGCCGCACTAGTATTTTCATGGTCTTGAAGGAGAGGTTCTCTTTGGATAGTGTGAAGTGCTAGTCTTTGTTTTCTATCTCCCAGCGTACTATTTCTTGGTATGGTGGAAAGCCCTTGCAATGGGAAATCAATATGGGCTTGTCCTAAAAGTTGACAGCTTATTGTGTGCTGTAAATGCCATGAATGAAAGTGTTTGCAACAAACATCTCTATATTTGGATAGGCAACGTTCACATTGAATTCTATGATGCCATCGTTGTCTCTTTCTTGTAGTCCAAGGATGTGCTCCAACTAGCAGTCATTGAGGGACACATTGTTGTCCTTGTAGTGGTATCGGGAGTAGCTCGTTCAGTGCTCTCATCATGAGCATTAGTTGTACAAGCCCACTGATAGACAGGAAGTGGGGGGGGGGGGGGAAGAGGAGTGTGAAAGAGATTGACTAAGTGTACACTAAGTTGTATTCGATAGAAAGAGAGAATATATACATGGACCCCTTAAGGGTTAGGGTTAGGGTTAGGGTGAGAATATATACATGGACCCCTTAGGGTTAGGGTTAGCGCTTCTCCCATAACCGTATCATACAATTTACACCATTCTCAATACCCCATCTTAAGTTGCATTGCATAAGAAGAGGGTGCTTTACAAAACACAATTTTTGGATTTTTGAACGTTGCATAATAGCAAATAGAAATAAAGATAAAGAAAGATGCACAAGAGTGCAAAAAGAGCATAGTGGGAAAAGTATGTACAAATGTTTAGAACTTAACCTTCACTTTCCCTTATTAAGTTGCAATTGGTGAAGACCAAGATGATGTCAAAAGTATACAAACTTATCAAGGGAAAGTGGCTTTATGTGACCTATTCTTGTGTTTGCAATGGACCAAGTCGATTTCTTCCCTAAGGAATTTTTAACAGATGAAATGATAATGCAATTCAATGTGTTATATTTTGGCATGAAACATTGGGTTCTTTGCTAGTTGAATGCCAATCATATTACCTAAATAGAGCATAGTAGGGTCTTCAGAAAGGATCTCAATCTCTGAAAGAAGCCTTCTGAACCAAATTGCTTCAGATACTGCATTAGTGGATCCTCTATACTCTACTTTGATGAAAGAAGCCTTCTAAACCAAATTGCTTCAGATACTGCATCAGTGGATCCTCTATACTCTATACTCTACTCTGCATTATTGGTTGCTTCTTACTTTGCCATGACAAAGCTATGAAGCCAAGACTAAAATAGTATCCACTAGTGGTTCTTCTAGCATTTACTCTTCCTGCCCAATCAACATTGGTATATCCATGAAAAAGTAAGTTAGATGACTTGGCATAATGTAGTCCATGGTCCTATGTACCATGAATGCATATAAGATGTCTAGTGTGGTGATAGTCAAGTAGAACAAGCTGCCAATGAGCTGTCTGTACTATAGAGGATCGGAAGCTAGAGAAGTTTCAAAGGGTGACAACTTGATATTGTATTCCATAGGAGTTGGGAGTCGCTTGCAATCATGTAGGTGAAACTGCTTAAGTACCTTCTGAGTGTACTTACCTTGACCTATGTCATTTCTCCATATTTCTATCCCAAGAAAATCATGGAGTTCTCCCATATCCTCTTACTCTCAGTGGTCATTGTGGATTGCATACTATCTGACTCTATAGGCAAAGAAATCTAATGTATCAATGGCATTCTTGGAGGAGGCGGAGTAGAAACTGTAGTCGGACTGTCAAAGTATGATGATGCCTTATCAATGATGACATCCGTGGATATAATCAACTTCTATTGACTTGATCATAGAGTTGGTATCCCTTCGACTCTGTAGCATATCCAAGAAAAACACACTTGATGGAATCAGTTTTAAGTGCATCAACAACATGAGCATAAGAAAGATAGCCAAATACTCTCAAGTGACCAATAGAGAGCTTAGTTCCTATGAATTCCTTCTTTTGTATCATGTTTTTCAATGAAGAAGTGGGGCTCCTATTCTTCACATGCCTCAGCCCAATAGTATCTTGAAACATTATTCTCATCAAGCAGGCATCTAGATGGCTCTACAATTACCATGTTCTTTCGTTCACCAACCCCATTTTGCTAAGGGGTATATCTACATGTGAACTGACATGTGATGCCATGATGCCTGCAAAAGGAATTGAACTCTGTGGACTTGTATTCACCTGCATTGTCACAATGGAGGACCTTTAGGCACTTGCCAGTCTGATTTTCTACCAAGGATTTGAAGTCTTTGAAAATGTTGAATGCATCAGACTTCTGGTTCAGGAAATAGATCCAAGTCTTACATGAGTAATTCATTGATGAAAGTCATGAACTATGCCAAGAGATGGTATAGAATTTAGACCCCACAAATCTAAATGCATGGCGAAGGACGTCGGTACTTTGAGTCAAAGATGTTGGAAAGGGATATCTGTGTTGCTTACCCATGTGACAAGCCTTACATACATCTTTTTGAAAGTACAACTATGGAAGCCGTTGTACCATGTTTGTATTTTCGAGGAATACAAGGCTTCAGAAGCTGCAATCAGTAACCATGCCTCTTGTGCCACAATGTACTAAAATAGGCATCCTGATTTGAATGATGAGTTGCTAGGGCTCTCTAGAACGGAATGGAAAAAGAAATCTTGAACATTCTTTCAATCTTAACACCCTGAGCAATGATGGATCTGGACCCTTGAGCTCTCTCACGGTGCATGCATACTTGTTGAAGACAGCTTCCATATCACTCTTAGTCATCTATCCAATAGAGAGAAGGTTTTGTACCATTGTGGGGACATAGAATGCATCTCTAATACTCCTTGTGCTGCCTGCATTACTATGTAAGGGTATGCTGCTGATCCCTTCAATTTTGTGGGGTGTCATGATTCATCCCCTATCATAACGTTTTCTCTTGTGTTCTAGTTAGGATGGATATCAAAGAACCATTCTTTCTCAGCTGTTATGTGGTTGCTCACACCAGAGTCAAACCACCACGTGTCCTCATCCTTCTGTGTTGAAGTTTTGGACTTCTCAGATTGAGCATGCTGCGATATGAGAACTTTGTGTTGATAGTCTTCACATCGAAATTGATGATGTTAAAGGCAATTCAATCCTTGGTATCCCACTCTTTTTGTTGCTTTGTGAGCTCTAGTTGTTGATATGTAGTGAGAGGAGTTGTCGAGGTAGGGTTGGGTCTATTTTCATTTTCTATGACAATGTCCCACAAGCCCTTCAACTGCAAAATGTTCAACATTTTGAACTTCCAATTGCCATAGTTGTTATCATCAAGCTTGCTACTCTAATAAAGAAATATGACATCATCACGTGATTTTGCCATGGTGCACCAAGAATCAAAACCTCTATACACATAGCAACCAAGTGCTAGTGATAGTTAAAGGCTTTACAAGGCTTGATGAAGTAGTGCAAGAACCGATGTCAAATAGTCAACTAGTGACTTTACAAGGTGGCATGCGAGTGCAAGTAGGTGCAACTATCCTGAATCAGTAACCCAATCTTCCAAGTGACTCAACAAGAGTGAATCTTCCCTCTGTCAAAGAATGGAATAGCTATCAATATGTGAGATGAATACTGATGACAGGTTCCACAGGGATTGACATTGGTTGGGAACTAATCAAGAATTTTTGAGCATGGCTTTGGTTGGCTTGTTTTGGAGTTCTCTCCTCTAAGGTAGCTAGTCCTATAACTAGTCTACATGTCGATCGAGATGAGAAGCAATAAATTAAATTTTATCTTGATTTGTTTTGTGCTGGGTTTCGAGAGGATGCGATCTGATCAAGAGGGATTTTGATGAAGAGGTTTCTACAAATACTGCAAAGTGGAAATCCCAAATGTAAAATCTGAGTATGACAGGTGTTGGAGCGTCAGTTGGCAAACGATTTTGCATTTTTGGAGCGCCTCCAAATTCCACCTGGATTAAAAGATATGACCCCCAAAAGAATGGAAAACTTTTGAGCACAAGAGGGCCCAAAAAAAATGCAATGATGATGTGACAGTGGGTGGTCATGTAGTGTGCTTGTTTGGCACTATGCCACATGGCATGCTTACATGGACTGGTGAGGTGGCACATCAAGCTATCACTCACTGCCACGTGGGTAGGCAATGAGGTGGCATTGATGACATGGCACCTCATTGCCTACCCTTTGCCATGTGTGTAGGCAATGAGGTGGCATTGATGATATGGCACTACCACGTCGTCAAGTGATGTGGACCCTAAATGGACAAGGGTACCATGTGGCAAAAAATATTGTCCACTCTCCAAACCCTAGGTCAACTTGACCTAACTAGGGTCTAAAATAATCTACCATGTACGGATTTGATCATCAAAATGATTGCCACTGGTGCTTCAACCTTTGAGAATGAGAAAGAATTTTACAAAGGCAAAGAGGAAAGCTCCCAAGTTATGAAATTCTAGCAAATGAAAACAATAGCAAGCCTCTAAGGAAGAGGAAAGTATATTGTCATAGTGAAGGAAGAGGGGAAATGATTGATGGATCTGCTCTATACAGAAACCATTGCAAAATGAGGCTAAACTATTGCTTTAATTGTAATGGTCACATATTTAAGATGATGCTTATGCATATCATCTAAGCTCTGATCCAAAATATTTACATAAATAATGAGCTACACTGTCGCTACATGAGCTATTTTGTTGCATACTACTTGATTTTTTATTGAAATTGTATAGACTTGAGACAAATGTTGCATACATGAGCTCTGATAAGAGCAAAAACATTGAAGAAAATAGGCAAGACGTGGTGTCCATGGGGAAGAGGAGGAGAATGAAGGAAGAGGAAGGGGGACATGTAGGCCAAAAGGTAGAGAAGGAAGGAAGGAAGGAAGCAAGCTGCATCCATAGTGCTACTCCTCACTCAAATATGGCACGAAGTATCTCCGAAAAGTCAACTAGAGCATGGTATTTTGGTGACCGACACATGCCAATTGAAAAAATAATAATAATTTAAGGCCACATGGCACTTCAGCGATAAAAATGCCACGTGGTGTTTCAGGTGCCAAAGTGCCACGTGGCCTTTTTCTAATTTATTTTTGGGGTTCCTTTGGGGGTAAAGTCTTGCTCTTTTCCACCCAATTTAAAAAGCCACTTGCAAATTTGTTTCTCCTCCCTCTGTCTTTTTCTTTTTAGGAGTTTGGTTTGACATGTGTATGCAATCTAATACTTTAATAGAAATCATGAAGGCTTTTTTGTATTTCAATTGGTTTTCTTACTCAAAAAAAGTAGAGATGTGTCATTTTCTCTCCCCAAACCTCTCCTTCCTTCATACGTGTTACAAATTAAGTGTCTAACTTTTTACTCGGAATTGTATTTTTACTTGAAATTTTACTTTTACTTCAACTTTATTTTCACTCAAAAATTGTAGGCTATAAGTAGCACTAATAAATCTTATTTAATCCTCTCTAGCTAGTTTTGTTGTGCTTCTCTCTCTCTCTCCTATCCTCTCTAGGTAATCACTTGTCCCTGCATCCCTCCTCCTCTCCTTTCCTCTCCTTTTTTCTCTCTTCTCTCCTCTCTCAGGGGATTCATCAAGTGCAAATTATGATATCACGTGAGTACAATATTGGGGGGGGGTTTGAGATCAGGCATAAGCCTATACATTAGGGGGGCGGGGCCTTTTCATGTTTCCTAATCTCAAATTTATGCTAGGGGGCCATGCCATATTGGATAGGTGGGGAGCTAACGGCACTACTAATTTTTATCAAAAAAATAAAAGAACAAACATATACATTTGACTATTTACAGTTAGTCATGGGCCAAGTGTATGCGTGAGCTAAACCTACACTAGTGCTTGTTTTAGGCCATGGTAGGAAAGAAATAAGAAAACTTTATTAGCCCATTGAAAAATATTTAACAGTGGCCTAATCTATATCAAGTAGATGTTAGCTAAATTTGTTTATGGTTTAGTCTAAAGGGATGAGAAAGAACATAGATTTAAGGGACAAAGTAGAATTTTGGTGTTATCCTTATAGGCTTAAACAGGGGTATTTAATCATGCTATGTGGGCCATATATAAGGGTCTTCTTGTTGAGATTTGGTGCCATGAGCACATAGATTAAAGGGCAAAGGTATGTGATAAGGAATGTACTAAAGTAGCCACCCTAAGATGTGGACTACATGATGTGGGAATGTGGATTGAGGATATTCACAAGGAGAGATGTGGATCAGAGGATCCCACGTGTCTTGACTATTAAAAGGGCACTCTCTATATAAGAGGCCTATCATGTATTATTGAACACACATTGCAAGAGATATAGATTTGCTATCTCCCTCTCATGTCTTATTTAGTGTGCTTTGAGCCACCTTAGTTCTTTCTCTGACCTTGTGTGCACTAGGTTTAGCATGATCCTACATTCTTTTGACACGGTGTCAAAGCCCAGGTTAGCTAAGTCTAGATTAGTTTTAGATGTACTTGAGAATGCTTTGTGAGACTTCTTAAGTGTTGCCTTGAGAGAGAGAGAGAGAGAGAGAGAGAGAGAGAGGTCTCTCTCTTATTGTTTCATAGAGATTCAGTTACTCTGCTAGGCTTGCTATAAAGAGACTCCTATCTAGAGCAGCCTGCAGTAGAGAACATCTCCAAATGCAACCAGAGACGGCCAAGGACCCGTTTGAATCTCTTTGTGCTGCCAGCTGAGTGCAGTTGAGGATTGCAAAGTAATAGAAGCTAACCAGCAACCTTTTAATAAGTGCTCAGGCGACTTCAACGCAGTGCTTAGATGCAAGAGCGCTCTACTATGCTTTTCACGGGCTCTTGCAAAGACTTGGCCATAGCGACTAGAACTAGCCTTGCCTCTCCTTCCACGATGAACTGCACTTGACTACGGGCTAGCTCCAAGGCCATGAACCGTGATCTGCAAGCTCCCACAACTCTGTCACAGCTCTAAGCCCAGGCAGCCTCAGCCTTCATGCACGCCGACTAGTGACACCTCATCTCACTACTGCAGATCTAAATGGTTGCCACGAGCTGCCTCTCTTGTAGGTGGCGAATAAGCCCCATCCTTCACACCTCCAGCACCGTCTCATGCTCCATCACAGATCCACAGCCAAAGGTCATCGCCCATCAGGCACGTGACCTCCAACGAGGCTAAGAGCAATAGCAGCAACCAAGCCACGGATCCTGGTTCTGCACCTACGCCACCCACAGCCAGTAGCTTTGCAAACTCCAAGATGGGAGGCTCTCCATAATTCAACGTGGCCTCTCAGCAAGTGATTCGCCATAGCCATAGCTCTAGCCGACACAGCCGCACAAACGCCAACCTTCTCAGTCCTTCGTTGAGCTTCATGGATCAAATTTGTAGCAGCAATACTTGTAAGATGGTATCGTGAATCAATGGATCTTTTAGAGCTTCGGAAGTTGTTTGGCGTGGTGTCTACAAAGTGTCATCACCCACCAAAGTTGAGAAGAGAGATGGACTCTATAGAGCACAGGACTCTCATACGCAGTGTCTCCTACATGCCTAGATCCTTCAACGAACCACCCAAGCTCACAACACCGGCTGCCTCCTACAACTGCCTTCTGCTAAGCCAATCGACTCCATCGACATACGTGTAGTTTGCTGCAGTGTAGTTTGCTGCACAGACGCGTAACTTGCTGTTGAGCTCTGAAAATCAGCTTGTGTCCACGACCTTCTGGCTGTAGCTCCCACGACCTCGACATCCTCAACTAGCCAGCGTTGCTCCAACGAGCTCCAGCGCATGCAAGCAGCTCAAACGAAGGGCGCCTTAGCCAAAACAAAGAGACTCTAGCCCACTCATCGACAGTAGCTCTCGGCTTCCCTTCAGTGCCCACGAATGAAACGTGCAGGCAGAGACGTTAAAAGCTTGAATGGCTGCAATTCTAGCCACAAAATCGTTATGCGCCCTCAGCGACCTCTCCAAATGCCATCACTGTTTCTCAGAACCATCTCCTGCAAGGTTAGACCTCAGAAAAATGCAACCTAGCAGGATAACATTTGACTATGGTTAAGTTTAGCCTTGGTCAATGGTGAACCCACACTAAACCATGGTTAAGTTAGGTTCAGGATTGGTTAACTGCCACATCACCAAGTGCCTTCCAAGCACACAGCCTCTTGTTAAGCACAGTTTGAATTCTACATGTGAATCCTTGTGCCACATCATCAAGGGCCATTTCTCGAGCAAAACTTAAATAAGTCGGAACTTCCAATCCAGGAAGAATTTGCATGCGCTCTAAAAAAGTGATCGTCTTTTTAAGCTCTACGTGCCAGTTAAGTCAGAATCATTGTTAGCAATTAGACACTGCCAATATTGAAAGAAATCAATTAGTAAGACCTTTGCAACAAATGGAGAAGCAACGCATGAATGCAAAAAGCATGCCAAAAGCACAAGTGTATGAGATGACCATAGCATAGAACATGGCATCCACACATAAAGCATTAGGGCACATGGAAGAACAAAGCATCACGCAAGCGAACACCATTGACATCAAGCATTGAGAAGCAAAAACCTTGCCACCTTCAGCCCATATGTTTGTAAATCAAGCCTGACCACCTGAGAGTAGCTATGAAAGCACCCAGGGGAGGTATTGACATGTAAAAGCCACACTCGACTACCTTAAGTAGCAATGCAAGCACTAAGGGGAGGTGATGGATTTGTAACTCACATCTAACCACCTTGCAATAGCCGAAGGATCATGGCACCAAGGGGAGGTGTTGAGATATGGTGCCATGAGCACATAGATTAAAGGGCAAAGGTATGTGATAAGAAATGTATTAAAGTAGCCACCCTAAGATGTGGACTACATGATGTGGAGATGTGGATTGAGGATATCCACAAGGAGAGATGTGGATCAGAAGATCCCACATGTGTTGACTATTCAAAGGGCACTCTCTATATAAGAGGCCTATCATGTATTGTTGAAAACACATTGCAAGAGATATAGATTTGCTATCTCTCTCTCATGTCTTATTTAGTGTGCTTTGAGCCACCTTAGTTCTTCCGCTGATCTTGTGTGCACTAGGTTTAGCATGATCCTACATTCTTTTGACATTTCTTGAAGTTCATGCACGTAGGTGATGTCCCCCTTTCATTAAGAGTGAATCCCTCATGTCTCCGCTCCTTTTTTGTCCTTCCTCCCTCCCTCCCCTCTACTTTCCACTCCTCTCCTTACCCCCTCTCCTCTCCTCTCATCTCCTCGCCTTTTATGTCCCTCCCCTTGCCCTCTCCTATCCTCTCCTTCTTTTTTCCTGCCCTCCCTCTCCTATCTTGGTGGTTACGTGTCCCTCCTTGCCTCTTCTATTCTAACTTGGTAGTTGTGTCCTCCTTTTACCTAGGTCCTATCCTAGGCTACTTTCTCAAGTAGTAGTTAGACTCATCCCTCCCTCTCTGTCTCCTTATTTGCATCATGGTCACCACTATAATGTTCTGCTCCCGAACTGGGGTTGCTTGTTTGTTGCTCTAAACAATGGGAAATCCATCATCAATAAGTTGTACTTGGAAGAATTCACCACTATCCTCAAAGCTACTGGGCAAACCCTCTATGCTACTAGGCATCCCCAAAGATAGTGAGTAATCATTTCCATCACTCTGTCTGTCCAACAATGAAATCTATCATCCACCCTCATTTTCTCCAACAAGGGGCCAATGGGTAAGCCACCATAGGACTTGCCGCCCATGTACCACATCGATTAGCCAATAGTCGACCAGCGTTGCACCACACATGAGGGTGTGTACCATAGCTAAGGATTCCCAACAATATGGACTCTTGCATTGTTAGCGGGGATTTCAAGAATTTAGAGTTCAAGGAGGACAAGCAAATGCAATGCTTCTTTCTCAATCATGCTTGCAATAGAGAGGAGGTAGAGAAAGGCATGTAGGAGCAACTCATTTTCACTATCTATTTCTCCTTTATCCATTTGCCTTTGTGTAGCAATGCCATGATGCCCTTGGGGAAAATTGAATTGGTTCTAGGTTGGTCTGCATATAGGAGGGTCCACAAGCATTTTTCCAAGCATGATGATGTCCAAGCACTCCCCATTGTTCTATACCTAAAAATGCCAAGGGCTCCCATAGAGAGATGTCAGTATCTTGTATGCTCTTTACCAGGATGACAAAGTACAATAAGCCATTGCATAGATCCTTCACTTACCCACAAGTTGAGAGAGAGAGAGAGAGAGAGAGAGAGAGAGAGAAAGAGAGAGAGGGAGATCCCTTGTACCTACGAATTAGGGATTTGAATCTTTGAGGCCAGCACACTATTCAAGCCTCGAAGGGATTTGGGAAATCTTGGACTTAGAATCGTAGTACAACTGAAGGTTTGGCATTTTGAGGCTAAAGGTCAAGTGTGAACGACAACGGCTACATGGTGAAGGTTACACTTAAACGAGTGGAGCGGGGGCTGGGAGATGTGCCATGTGGTAGTAGGGTTGATGCTAATGTCCTCCAAGTTCTACGTAGTGCCACATGGCACTCTCCCAGAGCTGCAACGAGTCAACACCAGGCCAGAATTCGAGGGGACAGGAGGAATTCATTACCACTATGATGGCGGCCCACTGCCTAGTTAAACTCTTTAAATAATGAATTATGGGCCTCAATTCAAAGTCAACCATAGTCGGGTGCGAAGTCACCCAAGATGAGGGACCCACACATCCACGTGGAGGCTGGTCCGGTGTTGTGCCACCTTTTCTCGCTAAGAATAGAGGGAAGTGGTGATGTGGGCTCCTTGTGTATTGTTATTAGAAATCGTTGTACTACCACTTTGTATCAATCCTTGTACTACCTCTTTTTATCAATCTAACACATGCATGCATGGAGGAGGGTGGTGGTACATAAAACTATAATTTTTTTTAAAATTATTTTTATTTAGGCTCTTCTCTATCTCTATCTCTATATTTCTAAGGGTGTTTACACACTTGGCCCACCATGGGCATGCCCAAGGTTCATGGACGGGCAAGATTGCCCACCCATTGCCTACCCACAATGGAGATGTATTCAATGAACGTTGGGCCGGGCTTGGGCGCCCATAGTGTGTAAACACACTTATATAATTTCTAATAGAGAAGGGTGCCAAGGAGTGGCACCACTCTTCGTTGCAAGCTGAGGCCCTCCACATGGCATGACCCCCATATGACCAACCTCGCGCCACTGCAAAGCACGGGGACACAACTAGTGCTTCTAACTAGGAAAAATAAATAAATCCCGTTGATGACATCCAACTGTATCGAGCGCACATGTGTGCATGTCGTTACAGCCGTAATTTTTGTATTGTGGTTTCATCAGTCGTGTTTTTTACTGCTGTATATAGCATATGGAAGGGCAAAAGATCCCCTTTTAACTCTATCACAGCGCACACTCCAGGAAAAATGCTGAACAAATGCCCCCCATTTTTGCACTACAGTTGCTTCAGCAATGACTCTCTTTGTCTTCACGCTTTTGACCTCCGCTGCTCTTGCTTTGGATTGTGTTGTTTTGTTTAAGCTAGTTACGTGTGTTTTCATAATTATGGCTTTACAGCTTAGACTGCACACCTGTCTTTCCTGTGAAGATGGTGATATTGTCCACAAGAGGATGCCTCAACTGAAGGAGACTAAAGAAATTCATAACGTTATGGAGGAACGTGCAAATGAGCTTCATATGTGTAAGACAAACAATTTGATGCATAAGTATGTGAAGCGGGGCAGTATGGTGGATGCTCGCCATCTGTTTGACAGCATGCAAATACACAATGTGGTATCATGGACTATCATGATCAGGGGGTATGTTAAGCAGGAAGAGAGTGGTGAGGCCTTGGAATTGTATGCTCAGATGCTCCAGGAAGGTGTCCAGCCTAACAATCGAACCTTTGTTGGTGCATTGCAAGCTTGCAGTAGCCTGGCAGTACAGAAAGAAGGGAAGCAATCTGACAGGAAATTTGCTAATACTGGGTGTATGGTCAAGGGTAGAGCCATCCACTCCCAAATAGTAAAGACTGGCTTTGAGTCGGATGTATTTGTGGGAACAACGCTGGTGGATATGTATGGGAAATGTGGGAGCTTGGATGATGCATGGCTTGTCTTTTATGAATTGCCTCATCGTAATGTGGTTACATGGAATACCATGATCCTCAGATATGCCGAGCAAGGAGACAGTGCGTTTGCTTTGGACTTGTATGCACAGATGCGCCAGGAAGGTGTCCACCCTGATGATCGAACTTTTGTTAGCATATTAAAGGCCTGCAGTAACCTGGCAGCACTAGAAGATGATAGGAAACTTGCTGGGTTCCTGGTGAAAGGTAGAGCCATCCACTCTCAAGTAGTAAACAGTGGCTTTGAGTCAGCTATTTTTGTGGGAACCACCTTGGTGGATATGTATGCGAAATGTGGGAGCATGGATGATGCATTGTGTGTCTTTGACAAATTACCTTACCGTGACGTAGTTACATGGACTACCATGATCCTGGGATTTGCCAAGCAAGAAGAGGGTACATGGGCTTTGGATTTGTATGCACAGATGCACCAGGAAGGTATTCAACCAAATGATCGGACCTTCATTGGTGCATTGAAGGCTTCCAGTAGCCTGGCAGCAGTTGAAGAGGGGAAGCAAGTTGGTAGTAAAGCTGCTAAAATAGGGTGCTTGGAAAAAGGAAGAGCCATCCATTCCCAAGCAGTATACAGAGGTTTTGACTCAGGTGTATTTGTAGGAACAACCTTGGTGGATATGTATACAAAATGTGGGAGCATGGAGGATGCATGGCGAGTGTGTGATGGATTGCCTCATCGTAATGTCGTTACATGGAATACAATGATCCTTGGGTATGCTGAGCAACAAGAAAGTGTGCTGGCTTTGGAATTGTATGCACAGATGCACCAAGAAGGTGTCCGACCGGATGATCGAACCTTTGTTAGCGCTTTGAAGGCCTGCAGTAGCTTAGCAGGGTTGGATGATGGGGACAAAGTTGACTACAAGATTGCAAAAACAGGGTTCCTGGCAAAAGGTAGAGTCATCCACTTCCAAGTAGCAAAGAGTGGCTTTGAGTCAGATATATTTGTAGGAAACACATTGGTGAATATGTATGCAAGATGTGGGAGCATGGAGGATGCACGGCGTGTCTGGGATGAACTGCCTTATTGCAATGTTGTTACGTGGAACACCATGATTCTGGG
Organism: Dipteris shenzhenensis; assembly: GCF_047967505.1. NCBI lineage: Eukaryota > Viridiplantae > Streptophyta > Polypodiopsida > Gleicheniales > Dipteridaceae > Dipteris > Dipteris shenzhenensis. Next base: position 16,180,474 of record NC_141601.1, on the reverse strand, counting down.
GTATGCTGAACAAGAAGAGAGTGTTCTGGCATTGGAATTATACGCATCGATGCACAAGGAAGGTGTTAAACCAGATGCTCGAACATTCCTTGGGGTATTGAAGGCTTGCACCAGCCTAGCAGAACTGGAACAAGGGAAGCAAGCTGGAGGGAAACCAGTGAAAACAGAGTGCCTCGTGAAAGGTAGAGCTATCCACTCCCAAGTTGTAAGTCATGGTTTTGATTCAGATGTATTCGTGGGAGCGACCTTGGTGAATATATATGCCAATTGTGGGAGCATGGACAATGCACGGTACGTGTTTGATGAATTGCCCCAGCAGGATGTGGTTTTGTGGACTAACATGATCTTGGGGTATGCTGAGCAAGGAGAAAGTGAGGATGCTTTTAAACTTTACGCACAAATGCAAAAGCAAGGTTTGTCGCCAAGCAGCATTACGTTCTTTGCCATCCTGAAAGCATGTGCCAACACAGCAGCCCTAGAAACTGGAAAGGAACTGCATTATCAAATCAGCATGGATGGTTTTGAGACTTTTGCAATTTTAGCAACCGGTCTTATTGATATGTATGCTAAATGTGGGAGCATGACGGACTCTCAACAGCTATTCGATACATTACCTACAAGGGATGTGGTGTCATGGAGTGCATTGATTTCTGGATATGCTCGCCAAGGAGAGAGTGAATTTGTCTTCCGTTTGTTTGACAAAATGAGGCAGGAAGGCATTCAGCCAAGTGGGTCCACATTTCTTAATGTTCTTACAGTATGCAGTCATGTGGGTCTAGTGGACAAGGGTAAGGAATATTTTCAGGCTATGAGGAAACAATATGGCATGATCCCAGCTATTGAGCACTACACCTGCATGGTCGATTGCCTTGCCCGTGCAGGTCAAGTGAACGAGGCAGTGCAAATGGTGGAGCAGATGCCTTTGCGACCTGATACTGCTGTATGGTTGACTGTGTTAGGTGCTTGTAAAAAGTGGGAGAATTTAGAGGTTGGAAGACATGCCTTTGAAAATGTGACGGGATTGGATGAAAAAATTCCTGCAGCATATGTCCTGATGGCAAACATATATGCTGATTCTCACCTGCGGGACGAGTGTGATTGGATTTAGGTAGTAAGAAAGAATGCTCAACCATGAAAGAAGCCAGGACAAAGCTGGGATTACTAGCGTGCGTTATTTAATCAATTCAATGGGATACGAACGTGTTACGGCTCATATATGAAAGACAAATGGCAAAACTTCATTTGCAGAGATGCAAAGGACATTCACAATAACAAGGAGAGAAACTGTTCTTGTGGGAACTGCTTGTGACAATGTTGCATTAACAGTGAAGCTCTCTTTTGGGGTCTATCCAGCAAAAGGGTCCATTAAGCTAAGCCATGGTACAGTATTTTGTTAAGACAAATCTTGATGGTCCTTTGACCATGGCAGTATTATCTTCTTTTTCCCAATGAAACTCTAGTCGCACACCTGCGGGACCCTGTGAAAAACGAGCTGCCACAGGGTGCCAAGCCAGAGAGTAGAGCAGGCATCCCCGATCAGCCTGGAAGTATGAATCTGCTTGGGAAAAATTCAGTGATTGTTGTGATTTGAAGGTGGTCATGAAAACACCAGCAAGATGGAAGCACGTCTCAAACCCTCTCTAATCAAATAGACTTGCTCCAATCTTTGCCAGGATACATTATGATATTTTTTTCATCATCGAATGATGGAGAGCATCATGTTGAAGAGAATGGAGATCTCGTGTATAATAGTGGTGAAGCTAGTTCCGGAAAGCTGGCAACCATGGTTCATACTACACTCATGCTCCTTTGACATGAAGCCCAGATGCATGCATGCTAAACTTTGGGCATTTGAATCACATGCAAACATGTTAGTGGCCTGCCTTGCCAAAATTGCTTGATACAATTAGGGTAGGCTCTCTCTTTGCTATTTGGATTCTCAACCTCTTTGTGGTCTATTGCATCTTCTACAAAAACAAAATATTACGTGGATATAGGTGGGCAAGTCATGCATATTAGTTGCTTGCAAGCTCTCATTTTGTAAACAATGCTCTTATTTTTCCTCGGAAACAATTTTCCACTGCACTTAACCAGCCCAATAGCACATGCAATTGTATCCTTAGATTGCAGTTTCATATGTGAGTACAAGACAACAATGTGAAGGAAGTGCTTTTTATACTTTTCCTCACAAACACTCATACTTGCTCAAAACCACTCACACAAGCACAAAAAATGAAATCTCTCACCTCACTCGGCATGAACTCATTGCAGCTAACATCATCAATAATGCCCAATGGGTTTCCCATGAACTAGAACCCCACAAATATGATACTTAAAAATGGTAACTTTGACCCCTACCCTAATGAGATCAGGGAACTTTTCTTCAAGATCACCTTTGTGATCGCTGATTGTTATCATGCCAGTGTAAGGATCAATTCAATGTCTCCCAAAAAACTTAAAATTATGCACTAAACCTCCACATAAATATGTCTCAAGAAAATGTTTTTCTTGTAGCTTAGGGGGCATCAACAAGACAAGGTAGTAGTGTTGTATTCTTATCCATGCCATCTACAATAAGCCATATGTACTTCTCTAGATGTAAAATGGCTCCATGCATGTCTAAAAAGCCCGTGATGATGTTTACACTTTCTTTTATACTGCTACTCAAGACTAGGTGTACTCTAGTCATCACAATCATTGACATATGTCTCTTCGTCATTTTCACGTTAGTAAAGCTTTTACTATGAAATATACCAAGAAACAGCGTCATTGCCTCTTTCTTTTCAAAACAACCAAATACTTCTTTCTTTTTTAAACGCATCGTGATCTCTTTCAGTATGGTTGAGGCAGAGTATTCTCTTCCAAAAGATCATACAGTGCTGCTTTGGCACATAATTTTGCATTCTTGCTTTGTACTTTCCTCTGTTGCCATGAATGTTGAATTTGATGACGTCTTCTGCCTTACCAACTAGATCCCAATGCATCTATGAGATAATCCTTTCACAATTTGATATGCATTGTTGTAGACCCTTTTGCCATTCAAAGGGGGTTGGAACCTTGCTATAATTTCAAAGAAAACAAGAAACATTTGTAAGGCTGCAACTGTTCCCTTCACTCCCTCTTCTTTGCAAACATTTTCCTTAAATTTCTTGATGTCAAAAAGGTCAACAAAATGTATGCGTTGATGTTTACAACATATGTGTTGAAGTGCATTGACCATGTCTTCGTCCATTATTCTCTTCCTTTTTGGTTGCTTGGGTGCATCTCCCTATATGTGGTTTCCTGTCTATACATCTATATGCCTATTTAAGCTGCATCCTCACGATCAACATCAAAGTCATTTTGGGCTTTCAACATGCCACTAAGACTATGGTTCTACTTGCAATTATGTATGCGACACAAAGACAAAGCTTTCTAAAACTATGACGTCATTTCATAGAGTAATTCACTCTCTAGGTAGATGCTACATATGACAGACATATTCACTCAAAAGTATAAGGCAAAAAGAACCTCCTCTATACTTGATCATTTCTCACTTACATACATTTCATCTCCCGGTAATCTCTCGCTAACCTTCTCCTTTTGCTCGTTGTCATCAATCCGATTTTGATTGTGCAATAGATGTAGCTTCATATCACCTCTTCATATCTCATTGCCAGTTGCATGGTTTCTACCTCTCTGAATTCCTTTCCATCTACATTGCTTTAAATCCATTAAACCCTCGCAGATAGCACAACCCATAGATTGGACACCCCATGGACAAATGTCAAACCACAGTGCGATCGTTGAACTAGCTTCTTGCTAGCCCAGGCCTTCCCAAAAAGATTACACGGAGGATTGAAATGACTCCTAGAATTCCATATGGAAGAAGATTGAAATAAAAGTGGATAAATGGCTACCCCACTCTAGAAGAACATGTACACGATTGAAAGGGGTAGGAAGAGGAGAGCCTTCAGGGGATGGGGTGGAGTAGGGGATAAAGGATTGGCTGCTGCCTCCGAAAAAGCATCTTCCCCGACTCCTTCCGATTATTCAGGTTATCAACTCTATCCGAAAGTATACTCTGCCCATAGAAAGGATTGAAGCGAAAAAATTGCTACCCTTTAACAGACAAAGGAGCTCAAACACAGCCTGGTCTATAGACAACACACATGGGAAAACTATTAGAAGTTCAAGGTCCCAAATTGTGGGGGATACACCAAGCTTATTATAATTTATATATTGGGCTTGTGCCAAAGAATATAGGTCCCCTCAATTGAAAAGAATTCAAAAATGTATTAATTACTTGAAAAGGTAGGAGGGGAGCAAGAAGGGTAATGCTTGTTATTTATGAGGTGAAAATTTACAACCCTTACACTCTACTTCATGTACAATATCTTTATGTAGCCTTGTTGTAAGACCTTACGAGTGACTAATAGGTTTTGATCCCCCTGTTGTATGAAAATTTGAAGCTATCTCTTTGACCTTAGCTTAATCGAGGTACTCTACCGTTTCACCTAAGAAATTAATTAAATTGCATGGAATAGTTTATTAATATTAAGGCCTTTAGAAATGGTAGATGGGAAGTATAGATGAGCAAAAATGGACGAATTGGGTACTAGCTAACCTAGCCTCCATCTAACCTTAGGCATTTTATTTGCAGGCCTGTTTCTTTCAACAACCATAGCTTTAAAAGCTTTGAAGTGCCCAAACACTTCACTTTTCTTTTTCATAAAATACACCCAAAGTTTTCTGCTAAAGTCATCAATAAATGTGACAAAATAGTGACAGCCTCTAATAGATGCAGCTTTAGTAGTCCACACATCAGAGTGGATTAATTCCAATGGCTTTTTACTCTCTTGAACATGCTTAGGAAATGGTTTCCTTGCCTGTTTCCCAAATTGACAGGCTTCACAAACCTTGTGCATTTCTGCAACCTTGAATTTAGGCAATCCTACAACAATATTTTGGGCTTGCATTGATTTAAGTCGCTGTATATTAACATGACCAATGCGTTTGTGCCAGATATTAATATCTGCAACTACACCGGTCCCATGTGCAAACATTGCTGCACTCAATTCAGACATGTCCGCATCCAACGTAAACATCCTGCCCTTCTTCTTTCCTTTTGCTATCAAGCGACCATTATTTTTCATATCCTCAACAAAGCATCCATGAGGATTAAATCTGACCTGCAAGCCCTGCTCAACCATCTGACCAACAGAAACCAAATTCTTGGTGATGTTCGGGACATGAAATACATCAGACAAGTATTTCTTTTTCCCATCATGCATAGACAAAGGAATTTTGCCAATCTGCACAATAGGATGTGCAGTATCATCACCAGTCTCCACAAATCCTCGTTTTTCCATTTTCCTTGCATCCTGCATCCATTCAGCATGACCTGTCATGTGGTTTGACGCACCTGAGTCAACATAACACACATCATTGCTTTCTTCTGCACTTGTCACAGAATTTGTCATATGCTGCACCATAAACAAATGCTCATTTCTGTCATCACCCACTAGAGGATGCATAATTGCCTTGCTGCAATTTTCCATTCATAATGTCATTCTGCTTTTTGTAGCAGTCTTTAGCCATATGCCCCATTTTACCACAGTAGTAGCATTCAACATTGCTGTTTGCATTTTGGCCTCTCTGCCATCCACCACGACCTCTTTGGCTCCCCCTGCCTCTAGAGTTACCACGTCCTCCTGCATAGACTGGTTTTCTTGCATTTGCTGCATATTCTGATTTCTACCACGGCCTGCAGATCGGCCTCCTCTACCTCTGCCTCTACCTCTGCCAGCATTTGAGTAGAAGACAGTTTCTTTTGAAGTTCCTGCTAAAGAAGATGCACCACCATTTCTCTGCTCTTCAGAAATTAGAAGAGCAATCAACTCCTCAAAATCAGAAAATTTTTCACGGACGGCAATGGATGTCCGGAACTATGCATAATCCTTTCCTAGACCATTCAAGGTCACATAAACTAAATCGTCATCATCCACTGGCGACCCAATGGAAGCAAGTGCATCCACAATTTTCTTCACCTTCATGTGGTAGTCATTGATGCTCATATTTTCTCTCTGCACATTGTGAAGCTCCTGCTTGAGCTGCATTTTCCTGGCCTACGTATTTGTGCTGTACATTTTAGCCAAAGTATCCCATGCCACCTTTGGCGTACTTGCATCCTGAATATGCACAATCATTGAATCTGAAATACTGATAGACAGCCAGTACATAACTTTTCTGGCTCTCTCATGCCATCCTTTAAATGCTTGCATTTCCTGTTGATTGGGAACATTAGGAAGAACTGGTTCTTCTTCATTTCCTGTAATGAACTCCCAGTAGCCTTTTCCCATCAAGAAATTCGTCATTCTAAACTTCCACGCCTGGAAGTTGTTCTTGTCAAGCTTTTCAGTGACAATCTGTGAAAGGGAATCAGATGCCATTACAAAACACTGCAAAAACACAGCTTTTGCCTCACATGGGCAGATCTGCAAAACTGACGAAAGTGGTATTTTACCACACAGTCACTTCTGACGATTTTGCATCAACAGGCAACAAGCATGAATCTGCAACTCCCAAAATCTCTGCACACAGGCATACGATGCAATTTCTGCGGTAACTTTTCACCGACTAGCCGAGTAGTGGTCGCACAGCAAAAACAGGGCCTTTTTCTGAGTGCCTGCGGAGAACTTCCGCCTCCAAAACGGGCCCCAAAATGACCTCGAATCAGAAAAATAAAGTCACCAAGGGCTTCGCCCTTACCCGCAGCATATAATGCCCTCTCGCCACACCGCGAAGGGCGTCTCAATCTGAGACAGTGCACTCTTGCACTTCCGGCTGTGCTACCTGCAGAGATTTGCTCCCAAACTCGAAAAAGGAAAGCAACACTTGTCCTCTTACTAGGACACTACGAACTTGGTTTGCTTTCTTGAGCTCCTTACCACGAACAAGGCTCTGATACCATGTGAAGATAGTGGGAGAGAGGGAAGGAGTCTCACTTGAGGCTTTCTCACAATCACAATGGGGGAATACACACAAAGGTGGAGGCTGAAAACAGTTTTCCTCTTCTTAGTTGTGAAAGCCAAAAGAAGTCTAGTACAAAGAAAATAGAAGAACCCTATATGTGGGTCTCAAACCAAACTCAACTAACTAAGGTGGCATACTAACTGAGCCACAAACTAGAGTAGATAAGGATAGCTGTCATCCAGCTATTATTCATGGGCGGTGTACCAACTGCATCTCCAGCTAACAAGTCGGTGACATAAATACACAACGGTCACCCTGGCATATCGCGAGTGGAGCTCGATATCTCAACAACCTCGACACCTACCAACATATTGGTATGATTTAGAAGTTCGATGAAAAGCTTGAGTTGGAATCAACTAGTTTGGGCAAAGTGTATCCATGCATATCCAATAGTCAGAATGTCCCCTAACCTAGATCTTCAATGATTTTAAATAAATCATCATATCTTAACTTCAATTTTCTCGATTTAGAGCTGAACATCAATATCCGATATCCTTCCTTGAACACCTTATATTTGAAATGTTTGTTCACCAAATTTGTATGTGTTCCTAGATGACCTATGCTGTATATCAACTTTATAGTTTATCCTCCTCTAGACGTGCAAGTTGATCACGTCAAAATTCCACTGACTCCTGGGAACTTAATTTTTCCACTGTGATTTGAAGACTACTAGCTATGAACTCCATTGGGATGATTGCTTCCAACCCTTAGACTAGCCAAAAGGGTGTCATTCCTATGCTAACCTTGTACGTTGTTTGGAATGCCCATATGCAAAATCCAACTTCGTGTCCCAATCCATCTTGTTTTTTAATACTGTCAATTTTAAAATTCATTTGACTCTTTTATTGCTACTCTTTGCATGCCCATTGCATATGTGAATGCCATTTTGTGGACAAACATATGCATTGATGTTAGTTTCTTCACTACTCTTCCCCGGAAGTCACCGCCCTTATCTGACACCAACTCAATTGAACATCTAAATCTAGTGACAATCTTCTGGTACATAAATTTTATCATGATCCCTATGGAATCGTCCCTGAGTGCTTGCACCTCCACCTATGTCGTGTAGTAATCTCTCGCTACCAAAATATATTTAATCCTTGTATGTCATGAATGGGCCTACAAAATACAGACCCTATTTCTGAAACCTATCTCTCTGAAAATACCAACATTGTGTCGCAAAAATATGAGAGCCTTTGATCACTGTTGGCCACCAATGTTTGGCTTGCAAATTTTTCCATGCTGTGATGTCACCTACATAATAATAACCTCTTGATGCCACGTGATGCGCTTCTTATAACACGGCATGTTGTTCATGTTCCAAAACACAACATTAGATGACCTGGTTGACTTCGTGCCTATACAATTCTCCTACAATTATCATAATGTTTACTTCTTAGTGACAATCGGTGTCTTTGGTCTTTTGTTAATGTTTTTGGGCACGCTCCATTTGTAAGGAGATATAACATCTCATCATACTAGTCAGCGGTGCTCATAGCTTGTATTAAAAACAATGAAGCGTCCAAAAAATCATATGGGACTCCCCCCACCGGACTCTCTCCTGTCTCTAGATGACTCAAGTAATCTGCCACCAGGTGCTACCTCTCAGGAGTATGCCACAACCTTGTACTGGAATTCTTGCAACAACAATTTCCAGCAAGCCAACCTTCCTCACAGCTCAAGCTTATTCTCATCAGGTATAATAAAGCTTAATGGTCTACATAAAACACCACCTGGTTACCCAAAACATAATGTTCTACATGAAACACCACCTGGTTACCTAGAATGTAATGCCAAAACTTCTGCAAGGTGTAAACCATTCCCAGTCCTTCTCTTTCCATTATTGAGTTGTTTCTTTCTACTGGTGAGAATGTTTAACTATGAGGCTAATACCACATGGACTTATGCATCTGCATCAGGATTGCCCCAATGGTGATATCGGATGCATTCACAAAAACATGAAATCCAAATTCTAGTCTGGTGGGACCAAAAATCGGTGCTACAACCAATATTTTCTCAGCAAACAATTAAATTCTCTGGGAGAGTATTTTCTAGTTCCTCAAGTGGTGGGAGATCAGGTGGTATTCCGTCAGACTCTGACTTGTTAGGCAGAAAAGAACTGAAAGGTAATCAATGATTGGTTCTTCTCGTATCCAACCCATCAGGATCCTAGAATTGCAGCAAGCTCTAGATTTGCCCTAAGTTGATCTTGTGGACTTTCTACTTTTGCTTTCCCCTAAGATGCCGTTTCGGCTTTGTTGTTCATTCTAGTGAAACTTTTCGTCTCACTACTCATTTCATGTTCATTGTTTTGTTGTATTCTTTCTCTTTGAATTTGGATCTATAAATGTGTTCTTTTAAATATTGTGTCTTCATCATTTTGATTTTTGAAGACCAACACTTTTTGGTGACTTTTTGGTGATCGTGTTTGCGAAGAGTGATTGTTGGTGCTAATTAATATTATCTATAGTGGATCATTGAAGAGTCATAGAGGTATGTCAACCCATCTCAACTAGTATGATGAAGAGAAAACATCAGTAGGAGAATGCCTAAACCTATAAGAACAAGCATTGAGGGTTGTTCTATGTGCATAACTATGACATGAATAACACCAATTTCTCAATATTGAAGAGACAAGATAGATCATTGAGGAGAACGGAGGTATAATTAGACTTAGAGCTTTTTGTTGAGCAAGTATCTGAGCAAATGCTTACCCCTATAGACACTTTGGGTGATCATAATATGGGAGTTCAAACTCCACAAATAGCTATTTTGAATTATTTGGCTTATAGTCTCAAGATGTCTTAAGGAGGCATAATGAAAATACCCTTCAAGGCAAGAAGAATGACAATCCAAGTACACACATACTAGAATTTGAATCAGCATTGTGCATGGTCAATGGTGTCAATAATGACATGGAGACTAAAGTAGACAAATTTAATCTCATGTAGCTTGAAAGATATGGCCATGAGTTGGTTGTCCAATATGGGGATGCACATTTTCAAGAGTGGGATGCTTTGAAAGAGGCATTCTTATAATGGTTCTCCATGAAGATAAAATGAAGGTTCAACTGTTGCATAAGTTGTATGCCATCAATTGGTAGAAGTGGGACTATATGGGAGCTTATGCTAGTAGATTCTAGACCCTAGCTAATGGGATTGAGGCAGCATCTTGTCCCACAAATGGATTAGTAGTAAATTGGTTCTGCTTTGAATCGTAGAAGGAATTCGATGTACCTTGCTACAATGGATATAGATCATGTCGATGAGGTTGTGGAATTAGTTGCTCAGTTGGTAAGGATGGGAAGAGTGCAAAAAAATAAGGACAAAATGAAAAATGCAAAAACTAAGGATACCTCTATGTTAGAGTTGGAACAACCGGAGACAAAGTCCTCAAAAGATAAAAAGAAAACAAAGAAGAAACATTGGTAGTTCGACTGAATGTATAGAATAATGGACACCTTTACACTAAGTCAAGAAGCCATGGAAGGCGGTTCCAAGTTCCATTCCAGGTTAGGAGGCAAGCCCCAACACTCTAGTAGTAAATCACTCCCATAAATGAAAAATTATGGTTCATCTTACCTAGAGAAAATTCAACTAGGAGAGGTAGGTCAACACATTAAGATGAGAAAAAGGTACTATGAGATGAAGCTACAAGACTTTATCTAGAAGACTTAGGCAAAGGAGGTAAATAGGAATGACTATCACAAGATCCAAATTCAAATACATCTGAGGGAACTAGCCATGAGAATCCCAAAAGAGCAGCATTGTTTTTTGTTACTACTCAAGCAACCAAGGGGTCGACTCTATTACCAATGGCAAAAAATGGCATAGCATTGGGAATAGAAATATGAAGCTATGTTGCTGCATCTGAGGGAACTAGCCATGAGAATCCCAAAAGAGCAGCATTGTTTTTTGTTACTACTCAAGCAACCAAGGGGTCGACTCTATTACCAATGGCAAAAAATGGCATAGCATTGGGAATAGAAATATGAAGCTATGTTGCTGAAGTCTAAGTGTCAAATTCCGAATGTGCCTGAAAAGGTACCCAATCAATCAATGGCGGCACATGGACGAGATAGTGGCTTTAAGAGCCCAATCGATGGAAGTTTAAAAGGATTTTCAATTGTGGGTATAGACAGTTTTCTATCAATTGGCAATCTTACAACAATTGAAAAATCAAGAACTTCATCAACAACCTAATAAAACCATAAAAGTAGCACACCCTACTTAGCAGTCTCATAAGATTCAAAAGGAGATAGGCAATTCCATTTATATGCAATAGAAAAATTATGGGTTCTTTTAGCCTTGGTTGTAGAAAAATTTCTTGGTCGAGTGGTCCTCAAGGTGGACATTATATTTATTGAAGGGATCTAGCATTTTTGGGATAACTATACAAGACATTATTCATCAAATTATACTTTTGCATTGAGCACTTTTGTTAAAAGAGTTTTATACCAATTACTTCCATACAAGTAAAAACATTGCCCTCAAATATAAGCTTTGTACCAATATATCTTTCTAAACTCCATGTTGTATGTAATGTGCTATCCATAAACCTACAGGAATGCATTGCCATTTAAAAAATCTTTCTTTTTATACAGTGTTAATCCAATGCTTGAATTTAAGAATATGTCAATATTAACATAGGTAGTTATATGGAGTTCATGGCCATAGAAGAGGTTTGTTGAATGTAAAGATGTTTTTAGAATTAAATATTAGCTAAAGACGTTTATCATCTTACATTATTTGGATCAAATAGTATATTTTCGATCACCATGCTACTCCAACAAAATTACCCCCTTACAGACTTTTCATAGAGTGGATTGAGATATATATGAACTCCCAATAGACCATAGTTGGGGAGGGGCCTCATGAGAAGTTGCACAATGGAAAATATGAAGTAGCCTAGAAGCAACTTGAAGTAGAAAGAAATCAAGATAAGAACTATATGGCAGGAAGGAGACCCATTGCATGTCATGTTATAGATAAATATATAATAACTTGTTCAAATAAGCCTAACCATATCTGAGGTGAATAAGTTGAATCTTAACCTGAGTACCTCTCAAATGAGTTTGCAAGGTTCTTGCAGGAGCATGGTATAAAGCAGCAATATTCATGCAGTCATACCCCACAGCAAAATGGAATTGCAGAAAGGAAAAATAGGCATATTGGAGAGGTATCTCGGGCTATGCTAAATGAAAAAGATCTACCAGATTATTATTGGGCTGAAGCAGTTGCTATAGCAGTTTATATAATGAACAGGACTCCCACTGCAGCAATACATGGCATGACGCCAGAGGAGATGTATACTGGTAGGAAACCAGATATTTCTCATTTGAAAATTTTTGGTTGCATTGCCTATGTCCATGTGCCAGATGAGTTGAGGTCCAAGTTGGATCTAAAAGTTGAGAAGTGCATCTTTATTGGTTATTCTCTGCAGCAAAAAGGGTATAGATGCTATAACCCTTCTACACGTAAGTTCATAGTGAGTAGAGATGTTGTTTTTGATGAGATGAGTAGCTGGTATAAACCAGTAAATGTGATGATTGATGTAGATGCACAAAATGGTAATGCTGCACAGAATTCACAGCAGCAATCACAAAACATCAGTGGACCTAGAGTGTCCTCTAGCAGTGGTTCACATACTTCACCATGGACAGGGAGATTGAGATCAGGAGAATCTCCTCAAAGCAATGCAGAGAGTGGTATGCAGGTATCACAAAAAGGAAAAGAGAAGGTAGATCAGCCCATGTTTGATGTGAATGCAGGTCACTCTTATGTGGATGGTGAATCCAGTGGCTCAGAACAGAGCATTGATGATGAGTTGGGTATTCCTTCTATTGTTACACCTGGAGTAAGGAAGACCAGGGATGTTTTGAGAGCACCTGGAAGTGAGCCTATTTTGCGCAGGTCTACCAGGGTTAGGTATCCTGTGGATAGGCTGAAATATGATGGATTTACAGCCATTCACTATGCCTATATGGTCAAAGTGATACAGGAACCAGAACCCACTTCTTTTGAGCAAGCCATGGGAAATGAAAAATGGGAGAAAGCCATGGATGAAGAAATGGATGCCTTGGATGCTAATGCTACATGGGAATTGGTGCCTTTGCCTAAAGGCAAGAATGCAATTGGCTGTAAGTGGGTTTATAAGATCAAGCACAATGCAGATGGTTCTGTGAATAGATACAAGGCAAGATTAGTTGTCAAGGGGTATGCACAGACATATGGCATTGATTATGAAGAAACTTTCAGCCCAATTGCAAGGATGGCAACCGTAAGAGCAGTCATTGCTATGGTTGCATCAAAGGGATGGTCTTTACATCAGATGGATGTAAAGAATGCCTTCTTGCATGGTGATTTGCAAGAAGAGGTCTTTATGGAGCAGCCTGCAGGTTATGTTCATGCTATTCATCCTGAGTTTGTTTGCAGGTTGAAGAAAGCCTTGTATGGCTTGAAGCAAGCACCTAGAGCATGGTCTGACAAGATAGGACAGTATCTTGTCACTATTGGCTTTCAGATTTCCAAGGCAGATTTCTCACTCTATGTGAGAAAAACAGAGAAAGGGATTATGCTGCTTGTCATTTATGTTGATGATTTGATCATCACAGGTGATAGTGATGAAGATATCCTTCATGTGAAAATGCTATTGAAGCAGAAGTTTGAGATGAAGGATTTGGGAGAGCTGTGTTATTTCTTGGGCATTGAGGTGATTAGATCACCAAGTGGGATACAGCTCTTGCAGAGGCAGTATGGATTGGACATGCTGTCCAAATATGGGATGACAGGCTGTAAGCCTATTTCAGTTCCTTTGGAGCAGAATGTGAAGCTGACCACAGATGCAAGTGAGCTTCTGGAAGACCCTACTATGTACAGACGCATAGTAGGAAGTTTGATTTACATGACTATTACCAGGCCAGATTTGAGCTATGCTATTGGGTTGGTAAGTCAGTTTATGCAGGCTCCAAGGAAACCGCATTTGGATGTGGCTAGACGCATACTCAGGTATGTGAAGTCCACATTGCAGTATGGACTATTTTATGAGGTTGGGGTTCAGATACAGTTGCATGGATACACTGATGCTGATTGGGCTGGTAGTATTTCTGATAGACGATCTACCAGTGGATATGTGTTCTCTTTTGGGAGTGTTGCAGTCACTTGGAGCAGCAAGAAACAGCCTACAGTTGCCTTGTCGAGCACAGAGGCTGAGTACAGGGGTGCAGCAATGGCTGCATGTGAGGTAGCTTGGTTGCATAAGCTACTCTATGATATGCATCAGTCTACAGATGGGCCAGTTGTCATTTATTATGACAACATGAGCAGCATACACTTGGCAAAGAACCCAGTCTTTCATGCTAGAACAAAGCACATTGAGGTGCATTATCACTATGTGCAGGAGAAGGTTTTACTAGGTCTTATTGATCTAGTTTATGTCAGCACAGAGGATCAGGTAGCTGACATATTCACGAAAGCATTGGGCGCAGAGAAGCTGCGCAAGTTCAGAGACCTGCTTGGTGTGCAAGAATTGGGATTGAGCTCGAGGGGGAGTGTTGAGATATCGAGCTCCACTCGCGATATGCCAGGGTGACCGTTGTGTATTTATGTCACCGACTTGTTAGCTGGAGATGCGGTTGGTACACCGCCCACGAATAATAGCTAGATGACAGCTATCCTTATCTACTCTAGTTTGTGGCTCAATTAGTATGCCACCTTAGTTGAGTTTGGTTTGAGACCCACATATAGGGTTCTTCTATTTTCTTTGTACTAGACTTCTTTTGGCTTTCACAACTAAGAAGAGGAAAACTGTTTTCAGCCTCCACCTTTGTGTGTATTCCCCCATTGTGATTGTGAGAAAGCCTCAAGTGAGACTCCTTCCCTCTCTCCCACTATCTTCACAGAGGTTTGGGTCAGAAGTGGTCAAAAATCAAAATCAATCTGACGAGTCGAAAGCTGTAGTCCGATATCTTGGAGTTATAAATGAACTCATGAGTACTTGGAATGGTGACCATGACTGCTCACACGTGGAAATTTTCTCTTCAAAACTCAAATTCCCTATGCATGATTATTTGTTGTTTCAAAGTTTTTGTCCTTGCGATTGATCACTTACTATGACATTCTATCAATCACACCGACCTTTGGTTTGACCTTCTTATCACAGCATGCGAGGAGTATTATGACCACTTGTGGAAGCAAAAGAAGAGGCACTCATAAAAGAGTACAGAAGTAGTTCTATCAGCTTGCAGATTGTGACTACAAGATTTGACCCGAAGAAGAAGAATATGAGAGAGAGAGAGAGATAGATAGAGAGAGAGAGAGAGAGAGAGAGAAAAGTCTCTTCACATTATTGTTTTAAAAGGAAATCCTATTGTTAACAATACAAACTTAGGAAACTGTACCTATAGTATAATTTTAGCCATCGCAGTGGTAGTGTGTAGTGCCACATGTTTTGCATCACCAACCAACTAATATAGCAGTTATAGTAGGTCTTTTGTTATGGTCGTTACAGTAGGTCTTATGAATGGGGGCAAATTTGAATTCAAAGTAGTGTTATTTTCTCGTTATTTTAGAGGGAAATGCACAACTCCTTCTCTATGCTTTTGATGGACACCATCTGTCAAGATTGAATGAAGCATACCCAAATACATAAGCCTTCACTAAGCACATACATGACATTTGGGAATTACTTTGCTTCACCTTGATAAATAAGGTTCCTCAAGAGTGCTTATTAAGTGAAGACTAGGTTAAGAGTGCATATTAAGCGAAGACTAGGTTAAGTACCGTAAACGAAGTAAATTCTATCTTTGTACTTTGCTCTATATTGATGGACACCGTTTGTCAGTAATGAATAAAGTAAGATTCAATAAAAAGACAAACCTTCACTCACCATGTGATTAATGTGTAAGCATTTCTACTTCTTGCTTCCCTTTATCTTGGTGAACACCATCTATAATCAAGAGTGAATGAAGATCAGGCTAGGGTAATTTATGGAACAAATATATATAGCATATGAGACAAATATACTCCATACTTTCATCTATCTTGATGGACACCTTCCATCAAGAATGAATAAAGTAGATATGAATAAGAACACAAGATCACTACTTACATACACAATATTTTGGAATTATTCATCCTTTCTTCCATCTACCTTGATGGAATTTATCCATGAAGAGTGAACTAAGTAGACATCAATATAGAGATACAAGCATTCACTATGCACATACATAATATGTTTGCATTATTTCTTGATGGACCTTGTTCATCAAGGGAAAATGAAGTAGACATGAATTGATAGGCACAAGCCTTTTTTAAGAACATATACAATGTGTGGCCATTCCCTCTTCTTTCTTTCCTTTACTTTCATAAACAATTGTATATCAAGAATGAGTGAAGTAGACATGATTATAGAGACAGTATATTTCATCAACAATATACACAATGTGTGGGCATTCCTTCTCTTTCTTCCTTCTATCTTAACAAAGACTGTTCATGAAGAGTAAGTTAAGTAGACATGCACATAGTCACAAGTCTCACATGTATATCACATGGACATTTCTTCTTACTTCCCTTTTCCTTGGTAGATTAGTTCCTTGAATGAAGGGTATACTAAGAGAAGACTAGACTAACATATAAAACATGATATAGATGGCATAGCATTCCATTTCTTTGCTTCCCTCTATCTTTATAGACACCGTTTTTCAAGAATGAATGAACTAGGCATGAATTAAAAGACAAGGCTTTCCTAAGCACGTGCCTAATATGAAATTCCTTCTTCTTGCTTCTCTTTAGCTTGACAAACACCATCCATCAAGAAGAGTGAATGAATTGCACACCAAGAGAAAACTAGGCTAACTTACAAAACTAATATGCATCGCACATGACGATTCCATCTCTGTACTTCCCTTTACCTAGATAGGCACCCCATGTGTCAAGTGAATGAAGTAGTAATGAATAGAGACACAAGCCTTGACCAAGAACATACACAATATGTGAGCATTACTTTTTGTTTCTTTCCTCTACCTTTGATGGTCATCGTCTGTCAAACGTGAAGTAAGTAAACATGGATATAAAGACACAAGCCCTCACTAAGTACGAGAGAATGAAGTAGACATGAATATAGTGTCATAAGCCTTCATCAAGAACACATACAGAGGCACAAGCCTTCACAAGTAGACATGAATATAAAGGCACAAGCATCGTGCACACACAATATGTGGGCTTGCCTTCTTTTGTTATCCCTCAAGAGTGAAAATAGTAGACATGGTTATCTAGACATAATCCTTTATCAAGCACATACACAAGGTGTGGGAACTCCTTTTTCTTTTTTTCCTTCTATCTTGATGGGACACTGTTTGTGAAGAGTCAATGGAGTAGTAAGGTCGTCGCAGTATTAGGTGGACCAAATAGTACTATCTAGGACAATGTGTACTACTTTTTAGTACCATAGCACAATTTACTTCAAACTATAAAAATGGATTCCAATGATAAATCTTATCAACAAGGAAGTTGTGTGTAATCACAAGAGAAAGTAGCCTACACCCCTTTTGTCCCTACAAAGGGTAGAACCCTAACCCTTCTATAGTAGCTCAACTGTGGGAGATCTTTTCCAATATGATGGGAATGCTTGGGTTCTATGAACTATCAAACATGGTAAATCCCTTTACTAGATAGACCAGGGTGCTGAACAAGTCACAAGTAAACCCATCTACCTATATTAGAAGCAATAGATAGGGAACCAAGTCCCACCATGTTGATAGGCAACTAGTCAATGGCAAAGTCAATTTTATGAAGGCGGCTAGTCATTCAATAGTGAGTTTGGCCCTAGACTTACATAGTACTACCTAGTGCCTTACCAAGGAGGAAAAATGGTTTAACTAAAAATTAACCTAGCACAAGAGATACATTTGGCATTTTGAAGGTTCAACCATTGAACCAAGCAGGACCAATTGAAGGCACTAGCAATGAGGATAAGACCTTAGAAAAGGTAGAAGGCCAAATATTTTCAAAAATATTTCACATAAATATCCTTTTGGGAAACTTTGCACATTCTTGATTCGAGTGACATTGTGTGATTGTGCTCTTGGTTAGTATGTATAACGATTAATTAACAAGGTTCATTACAACAAGTACTTAGTGCGCTAGTTTACAAATAAGCCTCATGTGGTTAATATGATAGCAAACTTGGTACCATATGATGTCAAAACAAAAAAAATGTTAAGGAAGGATGGGATACTTGAGAGTAGCATATTTTCTTATAGATATTATTTTTCCTTTGGTCAACACTCCATACTAGTCACTATGGCAAAAACAATACTGAAGTCTCCAACATGGGAATAAGGCCATCTTGAAACTTTGAAACTTTTAAGCTTCATGAATAATCTCCCATCAAGAGGTGATGGAAAAGACTCCATATTAAGATTCTCTATCACAAGGAAGAAAGCAATGGGAATATTTTGGCTATTTAGCAAAGCTAACATAATAGCAAACTCAAAATAGAATGTGACCCTTGTACTTACACCATGTTTATGTTATCTTATCTTTTGATGATTTTATGTTGTTAAGGTTTATTTTTTCCTAACTACTTGACTTGTCCTTTAAATTCTATGTAGGACTTCATGGAAGCAATAACAGCTACATTAGAGGCAGTCAATGTAAGAAGTGACTTGTAAATGCTTTTATGGAGTGATTTTATTTTCAATAGGTGGTTAAATATTATGAAAAAGTATATAATTGGAGAAATCACAAACAACAAGGGTAACTATTCCAATAGGGATATAAACGAGTATGAAAAAGGTAGAAAAATGCAAGTGGATGGCACTGGAGATATTTTTTTGTGTTCAAAGATTGTTGATGATGAGTTCTAAAGATACAAGAATAGATACTTCATGGAACAAAAACATGGAGGATGTGGCTATGCATTTCAAGTATAATTGATTTCTCAAGAATGACACTATGGAGTACTTGAAAAGCCTCACTAGGAAGGCCAATTTAGATTCTGATGAGGTTGAAAAAAAATACAATATTTCACAACTGCATGAATAGATGTACAAATGGAGCAAAGATTGGATGAAGGAGTCAATCAACAAAGCAAAGAAAAAGGCACCTCTACCAAAATTTGTGATGAATGAGCACATCTTGCATAGCAAAGACAAATGTAGAGTACAACAACGTATAATTTTTTAAAGAACTTGAAAGATTTCAACATAGGGGAATTAGTCTCACATTTTACAAATGTTATAGCTGCTTGTGGTGACTCTAATCTAACGCTGGAGACTAGGTTCAGGAACCATTTTTGCTAACGCTTCAAAGGCATTTTTCATTGGGATGTCAGGTGCAGTAGTGACTTCAGGTATCGGAGAGACAACCTAATTTGGTTTAGTCAGACTAATTGAGTGCAATGGAGTTTTCTCCTGCTTGGGAACCTCAAGCTCTTAACTGTGTAGTCTGATAGACCGCACAAAAAGCAAGAATTGGAAAGCTTCATATACAGAACCTTTTGTTCTCTTAAAACTCCTCCCTTCTGGTTAAGGATTACCATTTTCTCAGGCAACTCCTCTGCTAAATCAAGTTGAACACAGACCTAGGGATTACCTCTGGGATTAATGAATTGTTCCCTTTCTACACTAACTACCTCTCCTAGGTTGCTACATATTGATGCAGCTTGGTTACACAACGAGAAAGGCAGATATGGTAGCTCTACCCAAACCAAGAGAATAGTTGAGCGTGGGTTATCTAGACTCAAGAAGGGAGACCACTTATGAAGATATAGAGGCTAGGTGTACACTGTCCAAAGACCATGTAGTAAAACTCGTGCAGCATGCTCACGTTTCTCGAAGAGAGAGATGAAGTAGCCTCGATGAAGGAACCAGACATTAGTGACTAGATTGCCTCTCCTGCTCCAATTGGTTATGAACCAATTCTCAAGGAAAGTAGCTAGGGGATGGGGTCCATGCAGATATCCAATAAGTGCATGTGATTCAGGCCATTTGATAGATTCATCAAGAAGATCTTCATCAACTTGAGAAAAAATGGTATTACCTGGCCATCATAAAATTGAAGACACACCAGGATATGCCTACATCTCCTGCGGTTGCCTAACTTTCAGGATGAAGTTGACATGCACAATACTCAAGATTTTGCCAGAGGATGGGAATAATGTAGACTCAAGCCCCTCAACAGCGACAAAAAAACTTGTCTGCACATTGTGCTACGGGCAACTACAGAGAAACAAAACACCTACAAACTCAAAAGTGAAGATGCAAATGGCCATTCCATGAGAAAACACTACTGCACTTAATAAAGTGGAAGAGCGCCTCATTTCGATAAGAATACCGTTTGCACAAATCGGGCAACTAATGTATGAAGGGCAGCTTGGCCTCCATGGGAGTGTTGTCAATGTGTTTGCAGATGTTGACAGAGCCCAACAAGTGCTCCCTCACTTCTTATCTAATACTGCAACAGTCACAGTTGCAATCAAGCGTCGCATGAAATATAGCCACAACTATATTAGTGTCTTAGTTCACTCGACATTGGTGATGCGTGTGCTCCATGAAATGCTCGAAACAACTCTTTATTTGAAAAACAATGTAAAAGTCAATCAAACATGGCTAGACCATATTCATAATCTACACTGTGTGGAAGAAGACCCCCCACAATGTCACCAAACATGGCATATAATCATATGGAAAACAAGGACACAACAAACACTCTTGTACATGGCATTTACACATCCTTCAGAAGAGGCCAAGCGAGCAGTATCCCTCAGAAGTGGTTGACTACGAGAGCGGTCCAATTGTTGTGCACCTTCTGAGGGATACTGCTCGCTTGGCCTCTTCAAAGATGAAAACTGTGAGGAGCTTGCATTTCCAACTCTTTTTTTCGGGCACCCCAGAACATACAGCACGTTCGGGAGAGCGAGCTACCAAGAGATAGTAAAGTGGGAGCTACACAATGAGGACCATCGATTCGCATTCTCCATTGAAAACATGTTCTTCAAGACAATGAAGGTCTTGGTGCGGCAGGTGTTGTCATCTATAGGGGTGCAGATGCAAAAGGCCCAATTAAAGGAAGGACAATTGAGGCAAGGACAATGAAGTTGGACACAAACATTGAAAAGATGCTACAATCTAGAATAGGGTTTTGTGATTTTGTATGCCTTAGGACATCCACAGATTACAAGCAACGCTTGAAGCAAAACCTATTTGCCATGGGGAGCCAGCTCAGAGCACCGACATTCTTTATCACGCTTTCTACGGCCAAGAAATGATGGGAGACTTTGGTCCAGTGCCTACAAAAGTTGAGGAGCAACAAATTATCGGACACGTCAAACGACAACCATAGGGACATGCGTGAATTGACCAGAGCTGGGGCCGATCACAACAGCACAGTACTACGTGCATAGGTTTGAGGCTTTGAAGACATTGCTTCAACAAGATGAAAGCATTCTGGGAGAAATATTGGATTTCTTCTTCGTGACAAAATTTTAGAATAGAGGGAGTCAACACGACCATGGCTTGTTGTGGGTGGCTGACGCACCGAGTTACGACAGAAGCAGTGATGACAGTATCGGAGAATTCATTGACAAAGACATCACGACAGATAGCAACAAACTAGATGGCAGCCAATGTGATTTCACCTCAATGGGCCTTCCTCTTTGTTTGTAAGGCGGTTTTTGTTTAAATTTTTTTATGTTTGTATGGTTGTGTATAGCAACGAATGGTCAGACCAATAAATGTAATTGGCTCTGAATTTTGTGTCGTGTTGGGTGGAGTTCCTCCATATGTGATCAATAGTTGTTCCGTGTATTGTAGTGCTAGTTGAAATTAGTTGTCACATGCAGTGTTTTCGAAAGAGTTCTTTCATTTTCGTTGTCGGCATTCCATTTGAATTGTAGTCAATGTTGAAGTCTCCTACGACATATGTTTCTATTCCTTGTGTTATTTTTGCTAGAAGTGTTTCAATTGTGTGAGCCAACGTTTGCAATTTTGCTTTTGGTGATTTCTATGTATTAAGGATTGCAATGTTGCTGTTTCTTCTTGTTTGGAAGACTAGTAGTAGGCATTCACAACCGTCATTATACACCTCATGTTGCTATATCGGAGTCACTTCTGTGCAAAAAAAAGTTGTAAGCCCTTGTCCTTGCAATGTGGAAGCTTTATTGAAGAGTGGCAAACCTTCTATCATTTCCATGTGCATGCGTGTTTCTTGCAAGCATAGTATGCTTGCAGCCATGATGCTTGTGGTGCTTGTTATGTTGTCTTGGTGAAGTTGAAATGAGCTTGTGTTTAGGCTTTGCAATGTGTTGTGGTGGCAGGGTTATGAGCCAAAGTCTATTTGCTTGAGCAACCAATTAGAATCCTGATGCAGCTTTGCTAGCTCTTGTAAGACACTTGCATCTATTCTTATTTGTTTATTTTCTAATTTTGAAAGAAAGTAGAGGTTTGTTGGGTTGCACACTCTTGACAGGGTAGTGTGAACCAAGTCGTGCATCTGTATTTTGGTTGGGTCGAATGCCAACGACTCCAATGTCAGTCCTTGTGATCGATGGATTGTCCTTCCACCGGGAATTGCTTTCTAGTGATTGTGTTTAATAAGTTGTTCCCAATATGGATCTTGCATGTCACACATAGGATCGGTGTCCATGTTGCTGGTTTGTCATGATCGTATAGTTTCCTGTACTCGTACCATGCTCTCCCTCCTGGTGTAAACCAAGCTGTGCATTTGTATTCCGGTTGGGTCGAATGCCAGCGACTCTAATGTCAGTCCTTGTGATCGATGGATTGTCCTTCCAGCTACTACTGGATGCACCGGGAATTGCTTCCTAGTGATTGTGTTTAATAAGTTATTCCCAATCTTGATCTCGCGTGTCACACATGGGATCGGTGTCCAGTTGCTAGTTTGTCGTGATCGTACAGTTGCCTGTACTCGTACCATGCTCTCCCTGCTGCTCTTTTGTCGTTTAGCTCCATCCAGATAATGTTTGGTCTTCTTGTGATGTTTGAGCCTTTGAAGATGCCATTAGCACCATTTACAATGTCGTCACTGATGTCAAGGTTTCCAGAGCATATCTCAATAAGCATGCTGGGTTACAAGCGTAGTTTTTTGTGCAAGCCCCCCGTTTTCCTGGGATCGTCCGGGACACTTATTTTTTTGCTACATGTCCTGTGCTTGTTGTCGGTTGCATCGAGAATGTGCACCACGCCTTCTATGCTTTTGAAGACAGTTGCATTGTGCTTGTCCTTGGTGATGTTTGTGTAAAATAAGTGTGGGATGTTGTTCTTGTCTGGAGGTTCTCAGAAGTGTTTTGCATTTTAGGCTTTGGATGTCTTCGACTGTTTTTGCTCCTATCCTTACCTTGTTAAGAACTCATAAGAACATTTCATTTTCTTGTTGCATTGGTTCATGTAGCTCAGAGTAATTTAGATTGTTTCTCCAAAATGAGCTTAGCATAGAAGTAGTTGCTGCATGTTGATCAAAAATCCATGAATCCTTGACTGGGCTTGCTTGACATAGGTCGCCACATAGCATGACATCTACACCCTTGAATGGCTTGTCATGATTGTGCTTTATCTCTCATTCGCATGTTTGCTGCTCGGAATGTATTAGTTCCCACCAAAGATATCTTGTCCATCAAACTTGCATCTACGTCATTGTATTGTGTAGCCAATGCTTGCAATTTCTCTACTGATAAGCATGTGTACAAGTTTGTTTGCAAAGGTAGATGGAGGGTTGCATGTATGGTTTTTCCATCGATTTCCCTTGCAACTTTACCACTGTAAGCCAGCACTGATACTTTTGGAAAATTTATGTCTATAGTGGATTTGTGTGTGTAGTGACAGTGCAATGCTTCCGCTATTGCCAGCACAACGAATGTTTTTCATGTTCCTGCATTGCCCGATATGAACAAGTGCAACTACTCTTCTGGGTCTATTCTTTTTCTTAGCATGATGTTGTCTAGAATGTTCCGTTGTTTTGTGTTCATTCTTCTCAACATTTGACCATAACTATCATCAGTAAATGTTTTTTGCCTGCACTGTTGGACACCAGCGTAGTTTCTTGCAATCCTATTGCAGGGCATGTTCGCCCCAAAGTCACATTTATCGATTGACAGTGTGGGATTGTCGTTGTTGCTGGTTTTTAAGTAGTAGCTATTGTTTGTACTTGACGTTGTTGGGGCTGCTGCACCCAGCTTATGGAGAACAACAAGTAGTGGAAATCAATAACCTATTGGTGTTCTTCATACATGTCTTTCCAAGTTTGAAATATATCATCCAAAGTGTGCTCCTTATTTAGAAACGGTAAGTATAGCAAGCATAATTCTTTGTTATGATTTTTGGGTTCTTTCTCCTTGTTGTAGTTATTGAATTGTATTATTCTCTCTCTTCTCGTTTTCTTGGTGTTTTCTTTTGCCACCGTGTAGCTGCTTGCGAAGCAAGCCAAGTATACCTCATGTAGGTTGTGATCCCTTTTTGTGTGCTTTGTGATAATGTCATCAAAGAATATATGAGTGCTTTCTAGTTGCAGTAACTCATCGTCGACGCTTTAGCAAGAGCGTCCTCGTGTTTCTGTACATGTATTCTCTTGTTGAAGTTGTCAAAGGAAGTGAAAGGCATAGGTAGATGGCTTGTTGGGCGCTAATGTGTTGTGTGTTTAGAATGGCATTGCCAACTTTTCGAATGCATTCATCTACTGGACTGTTTTGGTTGTGATTCTTTGTTCCATTACTGCCTTCACTGCAACATTTGTTTCTTTGTCAACCTTTGTCATATAGGATGTCAGTATGATGCCTCTCTGTGTAGGTTCAAGATGTATTGGATATTTGTGTTTGCGCCCCAAAGCTTTGTCAAAGTTGGATTAAAATTGTTTGTGTAGGTGTCCTTTGGGTCTCTTTTCACATACACTTTTTCCTTTGAGAGGCTACTCCTAATTGCAAGTTCATAGTCCTCGTCTGTCATTGATATTGCTTGTAGAAAGCCATCCAGTGTGGGGGCATCATCTACTTTGTTTTGCAAATCCTTTTTGATCATTTGAAAGTTCGCTATGTGTGATTCTTGTCCATCTCATTAGGCAAAGTTCTCAGAATTTTTGTTTGGCGCATAGGTGGCCTCGGGAAACCAAACCTGCACTCCTTTTTTTTCCTTTTGCTTGTCTGCCTATGCACATGTATAAATCTTCCATCTTTTTCTCCCTCTTTTCTCTCTCTCTCTTCTTCTTCTCTCTCAAGCACCATCTCGGGCAGGCCACATGAATGAAATTCATCGTGTTTCTTTGTTGGGGAGAAGATTTAAGTTGTGGAGATGCAAGATTGCTTATATGACAAATGGAGTTGTAGTTCAAATCTTGGTATGCATGGAAAAATAACTTGTATGGTGGTTTTTTTGGCTTGCATAGTGGCGGCTAGGACATAGGTCTCCCCAACATTCCTGTGCACATGCTTGTTGATGGCCGTTGGTTGGTTGATGATCCTCATCATGCCTTGTCGTTATTGATTTTCTCTTCATCGGCTTTTAATTCCCTACGTTTACATTTTGATTTTCAGTTGGCAAAATTCATAATTGAATTTAGTTTATTCATAATCGGATTATCTTTTATAATTGTGCAACATGGTGCCTTAATTTTTTATTAGCATTGCCCCGCTAGGGGCAGGCTATAGCATCGACAATGATTTTCGTCTAAAACGGGGTGGCCATGTGCTTTTCTCATTTCGTAAAAGTAAATTTCTAATTTTTGAGCAGATGAGGGTGGTGCATTGTCTTCTTTGTTTCTATTGTTTTTTGATCTCATACCTATTTGCATCCTTGCTCGCATCCTTGTTGCACATTTCTTGTTTCAAGGTCATTTGTGTGGGGGTTAAAGGTCACTGTGCCTTTACCCCAGTTATGTACAATACTCAAACACATATATATAAATGAATGAAAAAGAAGATTAGGGTGGTTCTGCACCCACCAAAACGTGTGTGGCTCTCTGTCTCTCTCTCTCCTTCTTCCATTCTTGCTTCCGTTGAGAGCACTCTCAACTGGTATCAGAGCCCGGGTGATCTAGCTAAGCGTGCGTGAATGCTTGAAGCTCAGTAGCTCTGTGGGAGGAAGGAGAAGCTTTGTGGGAAGCTTTGTGAGTGACTTTACTTGCATCCGAGTGTGCAGAGACCTTGGAGGAACCTTTGGAAAAGTCACTTTGGCTTTGCGAAGTGGTTTTGAGAGCATGTTAAGTGGTTTCAAAGAAAAAGTCGTTTTTTGAGCTTTTCCCTGTTCCGTTCAATGACAGAGACTCCGTATTGACTTGTAGAGGCAACTATTGCTTGCTTTTGGTGTCCACTTCACTTCAGGAGCTTGGAAACACCTTCATTCTTGAATCTGGGATCATTTCATTGGATTTCTGACTCACTGTGTTAATTCGTGCGTTTTTTGCCCGGGTGCTGGAACTCAAGTTTGGAGAACCATTTGCAGATCAGTCAGTTCCGGTGGACTCAGGAGGTCCTAAAACTTCTATATTGCTCATCATTCGCACTCCGGTGGAGTTTACAGATAGCTCTGTTTCAAAAAACGTTTTTCAATCCGTGTGTTGGACCCAGTGATTGAGACCACGGTTTCCAAAACCGTCTGTCCCATTGCGTTCCGGACGCCCAAAAACCCTTACCTATCAGTTCTTGCATGATTCGGTGAAGGATTTTTAGAGTTATAAATCTCTGTGTATTCGATTTCGTCTCTCTGTTATGCATTTTTCATACTAAGGTTTTGAAACCTTAGATTTATGCCACATGGCAGTGGATAAGTGTTGACTCCCATTTCTCACTCATCGGTTGGGATTTTGGAGTTTTGGCAAAAGAGAGATATTTGCAGATTTTCTTGCTAAGTTCGATTATGCAATGGCGCCCATGTTTTTGAAGCATCTCAGGTTCTATTTTCAATAGTGCTCATTACCGTGGGACTATGATTTCTTGAGCATACCTTATGCAGATCACTCTGGTTGTAGTTTGAGCAGTGTGCGCTCATTCGTGGTATGCATTGGGTTGCAGTGGATGATTTATAGGACATTTGGATACATTACGGTCCTTGTTGGATGCGCTGATAGGCCCAAATTGCCTTGTGGGATGCTATTTTTTATGGACACTTTGCACATGGATGCTATTTTATGCTAAGGGACAGCTTTGACACATTGCTGGTGATGCACTGATAGTGCTATGCTCTCTTGGATGAGATATTATTAATGCATATGCCAGTGGACGGTGTTTATGCTTGAGTCATTTTGCACTTATTGGCATTTTCTTTTGGGCCAGATTTGCTCATATGGATGCATAGTATATGCACATGAGTCAGATGCATCTTTTGATGCTTTGAGCTTTGAGTTTTGGTGATATTTCACTCTATTGTGGCATACACATTTGGGTGCACTTGGTATTTGGTGTGATTCTCTCTTGCAGGCACTAGCATTTGGGATTTTGCTTTATTTGCATCATGGCATCCTCTTCCATGCCTGAAAAGGAGTTTTTCAGCATTAAAAAGTTTGATGGGACAAACTTTTCTTTGTGGAAAGAACAGATAAGGGATGTGCTTATTCAAAAGAAGCAGATTAAACCCTTGGCAGGGATTGAAGCTAAGCCTGCAAATATGTCTGAGGATGATTGGAATGAGTTGGATGCATTAGCAAAGTCTACTATTAGACTTCATCTTGCAGAGTCAGTTTATTTCACAGTAGTAAATGAGCAGACTACAGAAGATTTGTGGAAGAAACTATGTGCCACTTATGAAAAGGAAACTGCCTCTAATAAAGTTTACCTCATGAAGAGGTTGTTTGAGCTGCAAATGAAGGAAGGGGTCTCCATTGCTTCTCACTTGAATGAATTCAATATTATTTTGAGCCAGCTTCAGGCTCAGAAAATGAATTTTGATGCGGAGACTAAGGCAATATTTCTCTTATGTTCATTGCCATCCTCATGGGATACCTTCCGTACAGCTGTCAGTAACTCTGCACCTGGTGGAGTACTAAAATTTGATGATGTTGTGGGTAGCTTGTTGGCCGAGGAGATTAGACGGAAGTCTATGGATGGCAACAAGCAGGATGCAGCCTTCAATGTGCAAAGGGGCAGATCACAGTTCAGGGGGAAGTCCCAAGAAAGAGGGAAGTCTCGTAGCAAATCCAGGGCACGGAACATTGAGTGTTACCATTGTGGCAAGAAGGGCCATATGAAAAAGGATTGCTACAAGCTGAAAAGAGAGCAAAAGGATAAGAAAAAGAATGCAAATTGGGATGCAAATCAAAAGGAAGAGAGTCCAAGGGAGGACAAAGGAAAAGTGAAGATCGGGGAGATCAATGCAGTCACACATGATAGTGACAATGATGTTCTCTTCATGTCTAGTTTATCTGCAGAGTTGCTTACCACTTCAGATGATGCATATTCCCAGGATTGGATTTTGGATTCTGGTGCTTCATTCCATGTTCCTCCCCATAGGGAATCGTTCTCCACTTATGATAGTGGAAAGATAGCTTGTGTGCATCTTGGAAATGACTATGCATGTGACATAGTGGGAGTAGGTGACATAAAGTTTTCTTTTGCAAATGGGTCTGCATTTGTTTTGAAACATGTGAGACATGTGCCTAAGTTGACCAAGAGTCTTATTTCAGTGGGTCAGCTAGATGATGCTGGTTTTCACACCACTTTTGGCTTTCAAAGTTGGAAAATTCAAAAGGGCTCTATGCTTTTGGCCAGGGGTGCCAAGTGTGGGACTTTGTATCCCTTACATGTATTAGGGTCATTTGATCATGTTGTTGCAATAACCGAGCAGCCAAGCACTTCTTTGTGGCATTGCAGGTTGGGGCACATGAGCCAGAATGGAATGAAACTCTTATGCCGTTTGGGTTATGTACCGCATTTGAGTTTCTCTGATTTTGAATTTTGTGAGCATTGTCTCTATGGGAAGCAGACTAAATCAGCCCATAAAAGAAGGGGAAAGAAAGAGTTTGAAATGCTTGATTTGGTGCATTCAGATGTATGTGGTCCCATGCCTACATGGTCATTAGGCGGGGCAGAATACTATGTGACATTCATTGATGATGCAACTAGGAAAGTGTGGGCTTATGCTATAGCTCGAAAGAGTGATGTGTTCCAGGTATTTCAGAAATGGCTGGCCTTGGTTGAGAATCAGTCAGGTAGAACGCTTAAATGCCTACAGACTGACAATGGTGGAGAGTATCTCTCTCATGACTTTCAACATTTCTGTGATACTCGTGGGATTAAGAGGGAGCTTACATCCCCTCGTACTCCAGAGCAAAATCCAGTTGCAGAAAAGATGAACCGTACCATTCAAGAAAGGTTGCAATGCATGCTTTCCAATGCAAGTCTTTCTGGTGGTTTTTGGGCTGAGGCAATGAAGACTGCAGTGCATGTGATCAATAGATCACCTAGTAAGAGTTTGGATGGTGGTATTCCTGAAGAGGCATGGAGTGGCAAGAAGCCCTCTTACTCTCATTTGCGTATATTTGGGTGTGAGGCATATGCACATGTGCCAAAAGAGCTTCGAAAGAAGCTAGATCCTAAGTCTAGGAAATGCATCTTTCTGGGTTATGGTGAAAGTGGAGAGATGGGCTATCGTCTCTGGGATCCAGAAGCAAAGAAGATCATAAGCAGCCATGATGTGGTCTTCAATGAGAAGAAGATGCACAAGGCACCCATGAGGGATGTGGAAATGAGGAGAATCACTTTCCAGGATGTGAATCCACCTGCATATGTTGATAGACAGCAAGCTGTCCATGCACCAAATGTGCAAGAAATGGTGCCACCAAGTACTCCCACAGGTATACAATCAAGGGTAGATGATGGATCATCTATTAGTGGAAATGATGAGCCAAATGTGGCTGATATGCAAGTGGGACAGCAAGCTGAAATGCCCTTGAGAAGATCATCTAGAGTGTCTAGACCGCCTGATAGGTTTGTTCCAGGGGTAGACTATGTGATGCTTACTGATTGCGGGGAGCCTTCTTGCTATAGAGAGGCTATGATGCGTGAGGATCAATGCAAGTGGGAGTATGCTATGCAATCAGAGATGAGTTCACTTATGAAGAATAAGACTTGGGACTTGGTTTCTTTGCCACATGGAAAGAAAGCATTGTCATGTAAATGGGTCTACAAAATGAAGGTCACAGGTGATGATGTGCCTAGGTACAAGGCCCGTTTGGTTGCTAAAGGGTTCAAGCAAGAGAAGGGTGTGAACTTTGATGAGATATTCTCTCCGGTTGTGAAGATGACCACACTTAGATGCATGCTTGGACTAGTGGCAATAGAGGATATGGAGCTTATGCAGATGGATGTCAAGACAGCTTTCATGCATGGGGATTTGCATGAGGAAATTTACATGGTTCAGCCGGAAGGCTTTGAAGAAAAGGGCAAAGAGCATTTAGTTTGCAAGCTGAAAAAGAGTCTCTATGGTCTTAAGCAAGCACCTAGAGAATGGTATCAGAAGTTTGATGCTTTCATTCGGTCCCAGGGTTTTAGAAGGAGTGAAATTGATCACTGCCTCTACACTAAAAGGGCTAAGGATAATAGCCTGATAATCTTGGCACTATATGTGGATGATATGCTATTGGCTAGCAAGAATACTTATGAGCTAGATGCATTAAAGGCCAAGTTGCATGAGGCCTTTGATATGAAGGATTTGGGATTTGCAGGTCATATTCTTGGTATGCGCATCATGCGTGATCGGAGTAGAAAACTCCTTTGGCTTTCACAAAAAGAGTATGTTACAAAAGTATTGCAGCGTTTCAATATGGAGGGGGGGAAGGCAGTGAGTACCCCATTGCCTCCATATGTGAAACTGAGTCATACAGATAGTCCGAAATCAGATGAGGAGAGGGCCATGATGGCCAAGGTTCCTTATGCATCAACGGTTGGGAGTCTTATGTATGCTATGATAGCTACTAGACCAGACATTGCATTTGCAGTGGGAATTGTTAGCCGGTATATGGCTAATCCAGGAAAGAGGCATTGGGAGGCAGTTAAGTGCATCATGAGGTACATGAAGGGTACCAAGGAGATGTGCATTTGCTTTGGTAAAGGAGACATGCGTGTACTTGGGTACACAGATTCAGACTATGCAGGGCATGTGGATAGTAGGAGATCCACTTCTGGTTATGTGTTCACCTTTGCAGGTGGTGTAGTGTCGTGGATGTCTCACGCACAGAAGTGCACTGCTTTGTCTACCACAGAGGCTAAGTATGTTGCAGCCACAGAGGGTTGCAAGGAGGCTCTATGGCTTAATCGGCTAGTGGGAGATTTGGGGATTCATACAGGTGTACCGACATTGCATAGTGATTCCATGAGTGCTATTCAGCTAGCACGGAATCCGGTCTTTCATGCAAAGACCAAACACATTGAGGTCAGGTACCATTTCATCAGGGAGGTACTTGAAGACAAGCGCATAGAGCTTGTCAAGGTTCATACAGATGATAACCCTGCAGATATGCTGACGAAGAGTCTACCTAGTCAGCGGTTTGAGTATTGTTGTGTATTGATGGGCATTGGATAGTATGCTCACTGGTTGTTCTCCCTTAAAGGCACATTGTCCTTTAAGTGGGAGGTTGTGGGGGTTAAAGGTCACTGTGCCTTTACCCCAGTTATGTACAATACTCAAACACATATATATAAATGAATGAAAAAGAAGATTAGGGTGGTTTTGCACCCACTAAAACGTGTGTGGCTCTCTGTCTCTCTCTCTCCTTCTTCCACGCTTGCTTCCGTTGAGAGCACTCTCAATTTGGCTTCTCCTCGTCTGTGCCCTAACATGACTGCTGGTTGTTTGGCTTGTCCATTAGACTGCTTTCAATATTGCAAGTACTTGTACGTTTGATGTGAAATATGTTTAGCCTTTTTTTTTTTTCTTTGTAAACACGTTTCTACTTTTTTATTTGATCGTCCTAGTCATTGTTAGGTTTAATTTGTTAAGGAGCTTCGCGTAGACGAGTAAAATTATTTCCAGCTGATGAATAGCGCTTCGCTCGTTAAAGTGTCCAATTCTCCTTCACAGCTTTGAGAGTTTTGAAACTCCATAGCTATGGCTTCCCAGCTGATCGCTAGTCTTGCTAACCACCTCTCCCTTCATGTGTTGCTTTTGGAGTCATCTCTTGTTCTCACGTTGCCCCTCCTTGCAATCCTTGCACTCCTACCTCAGCTTGCCTTCTCCTCCATCTCTCTACACTCTCCTCAGTTCCCCTGCGTCTCATTCCTTCTCCTGGCATGCCTTCCATCCTCTTTTCTGCTCCTGGTTCCCCCTCTCATCTTTGCGTCACCCTGTCCAGTTCTAACTCCCGCCAGCTCTGGATGCTAGACCCCAACTCCCACGATCATGCCCTCCTCTACTTTGCTATCCCCCCCATTGAAGAAGTTACATAAGACACTGTCAACCCCTAAGTCAAGATAATCGTCTTCAAAGATAGAAATCATCATCATCATCATCCACAGCTTCATTACAGCTGCAACGTTCCAAGCTCATCCACTGATGCCACCTAGTTTAGGTCTTTTGTTCAACACCATTTTGGCCAACGAGCCTGTGAGCTAAGGTGGGAGGATATGTCGCCTCCATTTTAACACAACAAAGTGACATCTTCCCTTAAATATTCCACTGAACCAAGATGAAGCGTCTGCATCACAAATATGTGGAGAAAATTGAAATTCCTCAAATTACAATGATGAGATCCTGTTATGAATGCAAAAACACAATTACTGGGTGCTTCTGAATTGGACGAAGAGGACGATTGTGCAAGAGGGGAGATCTTGGGACAAAGGAGAGCTTATGGGTGTGAGCAAGGTGGGTGCCGTGTGCTGGCTATGATAGCGTGAAGGAGACAGGTGATCGGGATGAGTGGGATGATATGAGAGTTGGTCATTGTGAGTGCGGGCTCTGAGATCCTACTCAGAGGTTGGCTGTGGCTCTTGCTAGGAGGTGTTGGATGGACGTGGCGTCTCTACTCTGAGGGCGGAGTACTTTGGACGGCAAAAAGCTTCCACGAACTGGGTATCACCACATGAAGAAGAAAGGCAACGGGGGTGGCATAGATGAGAAGATGGGCTTGCTAGACTTCAAGCGAGTATACGACTACTGAGAGGCCAAGGAGAGAGGCCTTTGGCAAGGCAAGTGACAGTGGTGCAACTGCAGGGACCTCGGCAGTGAAGAGCTCCAGTGATGGCAAGCAGTGTCATGGGAGTTTGCCTCGCTTCAATGATGGCAAGTAGTGTCACAAGAGTTGGCTTGCAAAGTAGGCCAATAATTTGGTAGAGTGTTGCAGGTCACTTGGCAATGTTTCGAGTGGGTTTGGTCATAGTGAGGTAGCCTACATAGAGCAATTTCTTTGCCGACATGAAGCTTTTGGTCTGTCATTTCACATAACATTGCTATTTCATTGCAGGTCCAATCGCTGAGTCTTTGGGAAACACATTCAATCTCTACTATGTTGACCTTTCGATGAACTCTTTCACAGATTTGATTCCCAAAATCTTCTCTAATCTCTCTAGTTTGGTGTAGCTTTGGCTCTCTAGTCATGGGTATTCTCCCCGCTGGGCTCTTCAGATTTTTCTTGGCAGATCTCAAATAAGGATCCACTAGGTTCTATTCCAAGTATTCTTGCTAATCTCATATAATCGAGGTTAAATTCTACCCTAATACAAGTATCCAATAATTAACGGGTACATTCCATAAGGAAACAAAAGGCACTCTTACCGTTGCTATCTTGGAAGATAGCAGAAAAAGAGACATTGACAAGACTACGATGTTCTACATCCAAGTTGTTGATGGCATGAATGAAACAGACAATGAACTGGTAACTAGCTACACTTCTGTTAAAATATTTGGTTAAATCTAGTACCAAAGCTATACTAGAACTATGATGTTTTTTTTTTTTTTTGAAATTCTAGATTACCTTTTTCCCTGAAATAGAAAGTGAAAGAAATCAGATGGTCGATGAGCTACGCTCAAAGGATTTTCCTATGTGCATTCTAAAAAATGTACATGTAAGTACATACAGTAACAAAAGAAACATTCAATTCCAAACATTCAGTATTGTTGCTCTAATAAATGATGCTACAATACAAGAAGAGTTGATCCAGGTAGCAAGACACTGGAGAAAGCAAAATTCTTATAGAGAAGTTTGTTTTTTTTTTGTGCCCGTACATTTACAATCAAACATTAAAACACGTTTTAATGTCCTCAAGTTTTATTAATGATGTTATTGCACTTGTGTAGGTTGAAGGTGGATTTAGATTTACTCCTATAAGCAAACCTTTTTATCATGTTTGTTCAAAATGTAGTTCAAAAGTACAAATCAACAAAAACTTGAACAATGATGCTTTCTACTGCTTGAAGTGTCAAAGTGATGTTGAATCAAAATAATATCACTAATGGTAGGAACCATTAGTACAATCTCAAGCAAGATCTAGCCTCCCTTATCATTCAATGTTCACTTCTTGTCTAGAGAAGTATAAATATCCTGCATGTGACCGAATCATAAAAGTTTGCTGTGAGTGTTTATATGTTGCATTCATTTCTGTTGTATGATGAGTAGTAGTTTTAAGCTCTAAAGTGTTGTGTATTTGAACTATTTCTCAAACGCTTATATCTATAGGTTGAAGTCAAGAGGCTAAGTGAGAGGCAGCTTGATGATCAACACATACTGGCAAGAGAAGATGCACATGTGGGTGTTGTAGTTGATGGACAATTGGTGGACGAAAAAGGTTCTTTCAAGCAGGTGACTATGTTATCCAAGAATTTGGAATTGTGACCAAATGATGTTTTGATATTTCCGTATATTACTTTTGAGTACAGAAATCTTGTGTTATCCAAGTAGTTTTAACAATGTGCAACTTACTGGCTCATATAAGAGCATTAGGTTGAGTACAACTCTTCATTGAAACTAGGAGCACTGAGGTTTTTCTTTCACAAACTTGGCCTGGACGGTTCATGCTAACTAGGGCAAACACGATTACTGGATACGATAACATTGAAAGAAAGAAGCAAAAAACAAAAAGTGACAACAATACAGAAAGTAACAAGGGAAAAACAAAGATTGACTAATCACAAGTTAGCCTTGAGTAATAGGATTTACTGTCACCAAGTACCATGATTGGTGGTTACTACTTGTACATGAACAGGAATCTAGTCAACATGTTATCTAAAGGATAACAAAAGATAGAGTAGACCTTCATCTAGTGTTTCATATCTACTTCAACATCAGAACTCTTTTCCTAGCCACATGTTCCTAGCAAAATGGTTTTTGGTTTTCATTGACTCTTTATCATTGTACCTTGATCCATCAACACAGTTTGTTGAGTTGTAAGAAGTAAATTTACCATGTTTCCTAGCTACATGTTCCTAGTAAAATGGTGTTTTGTTTTCATTGACTCTTTACTATTGTACCTTCATCCATCAATATTGTTTATTGAGTTGTGAGAAGTAAATTTACCATGTACATACACATTTTCTTTTAACTTAATGCCATTCAAATTTATGCGTTGTGCTATTTTCTTTTATTTTTTACTAACTTATCATTATTCTAGTATTTGATTCTAATTTAAATGACCTGTTACACAGTAAAATTTTAACCGCATTACGTCTTTTTCTTTTTTGTTGCCTATAGGTTCCAAATAAAAATATACATACAAGCCATGGATAGAATAGACAGAGCCCTAAGCCTGCATGGCTTACATCACCCCTCAAATTACATATACGTACCTGGTGATTGTTTATTTGATACTTTAACCTTTTTAATGGGTTTCAAGCAATCTGTTCCAAACATACGTAAAATCATAATCGATAGTTTCGTAGTGGCTCTTAAAAACAAAAACCACGATGCAACCACATGCATGCGTACTTTCTTGACACTTGACGTACTTTCAACTTTACATGGAGTATACACAAGAGAAGAATACTTTCACCATATGCGATTACCATCTTCAGCTAATGAATTATGGGGTGACAATTTCTGCATTTTCTGGTCAGCAAGGTGTTTTGCTTGTTCAATCACGCTGTGGTCTTCAACTCATATAAAACCATACATTACATATATCAACAAATGCCACGTGCCTTCCTTCAACATTTTATACAATGACCAAACTAGACATACAGGACATTTTATACATTTTGAATTCACACTCTGTACAAACAACATGCAAAGATTAAAGCACAACACAACTGGACATGCATTTCGCAAAACACAATCTACAACAAGTCCAAGAATATGATTATATAGATGGAGATTCGCTTTTTGATAGTATTTCTTACTTACTTGAAAAACGTTTTACCTCTCAACAAGTACGCTTCGAGGCTATTAAACAGTTACAACTTATATTTCAATACTCAAATATTACAACAGTTAATACTATACAGTATTTCTTTGACCAAGAACTTTTTAAGTTGCATAGAATGAGTACCATGGACGAATACTACATCAACATGTGTAAAAGCGTTATTGATGGTGGTTTTAAAGGTGACTTCTTCATGCTACATTGGATAGCAGAGTGGATACAAAAAAACATAATACTCTAGTCACAAACAACAAGTCAACCATTTCTTCAAATAAATATCAACCCTAATCTAGAGAAAATGCATTTAGTATACTACGATACACAACAAAATAACGATCACTATGAACCAATAATTATTAAAAATAAAGCAAAAATAAAATTTAAAAATTTCAAGAAAGATGAAAAATAAAAAATTGTAAAGTTCGACAAAATAAAAAAGTAGAACATGAGACCGAAGGTCCTAACTATAACAATGTAACACCATCCCAGAATACAAACACAAGTATATCCATACTAGACAAAATATTACATGAAAGATGATTATGTGAGAGTACCAAACTATACTTACAATGTAGGAGATTGTCTTTTTGATAGTATCTCTTATATGCTTAAAAAATTTTACACAAGCCAAGAAATATGAAACAAAGCTGCTTATAAATTTAAAGAACTTATCCAACAAATTAAACATGCACTACAAATTGTGCAAGTATACTTGACACACGATTACTTGAACACCATACACAATATTAACACTATTGACCAATATTTAGCAGGTATGGCCACAAGCGACGCTAATGGCAGGTTGTGGGGTGACTTAGTAATATTGTATTGGATCGCAAAAGCGCTTAATATAAACATTACTATTTGGTCTAACTCAACAACTCGCCCATTTTTAAAGTACACGTTCAAAAATTCTTATACATGTAATCTTGTATACTATGATACGTTTCAGAATAATGGTCACTATGAACCTATTGTGGGCATAGATGCTATACAAGAATACAATCATCTCAAAAGTATCCATAAAAATTCCAAGCCACCAAGTATTTATGACAATGGGATAAATCAAGCACAAGATAAAAGAATCCATACGTCATGGAACAATGATGTCAATAATGATTTAATCTCTTTATTTCGACAAAACCAACAATTGTCCAAGTTACAAGTATGCTCAATGTTTTTAAAACAACACCCACAATTAAGCATAACTCCCTACTCTCTACAGTTAAACACTTACAATATATACTTCAAAAAGAGAAAAAACTTGCAAACATAGAATCTTTAAAGCAAAAATATATCCAAGAAACATGTATTGAAAAACTTGAACCTTGTCTTGATATCATTCATGATTGTGACCAACATGCTATTACGAATTACCTGAAGAAGATTTTAGACAATCCTACACATGCTTGCTTTTGTTGCAAATGATTGTCATTTGCTTTTCAATTAAAAGAGTGTTCCTCAAAAGGAATAGATTTCCTTGAACGTGAATTGCAAATGCAACTAACATGCAACGAAAAAGAAGATGCAAAATTTTGCACTGAATGCTACAAGCAAACCCAAAAAGACAAAATACCAAAATAAAGTTGAGCGAACTAGAAGAAAGACTAGTCACTCCTCAAAACAAATTTGGCCAAATACACCAATTTTCGACCTACGGGCAATACTTACTAAAAGGTAGTATTATCAATGTCCCTACAAATAATAATATCATACAAACTATACTTCCACAACCAATAGAACATACAACGACAATAGGTGTGGCAATAAAGCGTAAACTTGAATACAAATCAATTTATACAAGTGGGCACATTCAACCATATAATGTCATGAAAGCTCTACACATTCTTACACAAACACCACTTTATAAAAAGTACAAAGTTAAGATCTCAGATTTGTGGGTATCACAATTTCATCTAAGTTATGAAATGAACAAACCAAATCAAACACATGACGACCAACAAGATAGCGATGATAATATTGAAATCTCTAAAGAAGAGGCCATCGATGCTTGTACAGATACACTTGTACACGGTTTCATGGACTCATGTGAATTTTTTGACATCACATCTAATATTATAACAATAGCACCTTCACAAGAATCCATCCACTTTGATTTTTCAAAGATGAGGATTGCAAAGAGTTAAATTTTCCAAAATTATTCTATGGCAATGAGGGAAGGAAAACAATAAAAGAAAGACTCAGCTACCAAAAAATAGCACAATGGGAATTAACAAACCAAGACCAATGATTTACTACACATATTCGGCTTCGAAAAGGAAAACTCAAAAATAGAATCATTTATGCAAAAGAGGTTAAAACAAAAGCAAACCTCGATCAAATATTACGTTCAAACATAGGCTTCAAACATAGGCTACCATGACGTGCAACGGTTGCGTACATTGCCAGACTACCTTGAACAATTGCGAAAGAACCTATTTGCTATGATACGTCAACTTGCTCCACCTACATTTTTTGTGATGTTTACTAGCAGAGAACACCTTTGGGAACCTCTCCAGCAAGCTTTGCAAATACTAGCAAAAGACAATGATAACCAAGATACTAGTAAAGATAGCATACATTAACTAATTAGACAAGATCCCATTACATGTGCATGTTACTACTCACATAGAACTTCTTCACCTAGAGAACTTCTAAAACATGCAAAACATATATACGGTGGGGTTGAAGATTTTTTCTTCATGATGGAACACATCAGTATTTGGAGTAAGACAGGGACTAATAGACATAACTATCTTCTTCAAGAGTTCTCTTGCTTTCTTCATCGTAGATAAGTATATGTCATGCGATAGAGAACTTATCGATGAAGAAATACGAAATATACAAACACACTATCACACGCACACAATGAAACTACGATTCTAGTACTTGATAAAGACATAAAGAAAGAAGATCTTGAAAAAGCAAAAAAAATATTCCAATTCCTAGAGACATACACTGAAGACAGTAAAATTAAAACATTCGAATAATTTTATCCGCCTTACACTTAGATGAACAGGCATACAAACAGTCAATTTCTGCAACATTAAAACATCCCAGAGTCTTTTTAAAACATAGCCTAAGAAACATACGCACCAATCCGTTTTCACCACGGCTTATAAATCTATGGAAAGCTAATATGGACACCCAATATATCTTGGAGCCATATGCAGCAGCATCATACTACACATCGTACCTCACAAAATGCAACAACACAATGACAAAAACTTTTAACGCAGTTATAGAGAAATGCAAGCACGAGCACAGTGATGCTGCTACGTGTATCAAGCAACTTGGATCAGCATTCTTAAACACGCAACAAATGTCTACTCAACAAGCAGTGTTTATAATACTCTCGCTACCCCTGTACCATGCCTCCATATCATTCCAATTCATCAACACGGCACTTATAGAAGACCAATCTTTCATGCTGAAACATAATTACGAGCTTCAAGCCTTACCTGACAATTCGACGGACATAATGTGTATATCTGTTACAAAAAATTACAAGGCACGTCCCTCTTGCCTTGACAACTGTACCCTTTTAGACGTTGTTGCGTTTTATAATTACAATGAGAGCTTTAGAAAGCGAAAAAAGGAAAGAATCATAAGATCAATAAAATACAATAGAAACCATGACCCCGAAAACCACTACAGAGAGATGGTCTTACTACATTTACCTTTTCGAGGAAACGAAGAAAATTTGAAAGGTTCACGTACGTGGAAAGACCTCTACAATCTCCACATTGACAGTATAACAAATAACGTAAAGAAATACACACATGCTTACTGTAACAAAGAAGACTCTAACTAGAATAACTTTGAAGAAAATGCTCATCAATTGTCAAAAGACAACGATGACTTCATAAGCTCAACACCAACTGACTTTCACGAGAACTATATCAAGTTAACTAATGCTACAAATGTCGAGTTATATAACTTAACCTACGAAGAAGATAGCAAAAAGGCTAAACGAAACATGCCACCGTACTAGTTACTAACACCAAAAGGAGTTGCTCTATCGTCAGATGATACTATAAACAAATAAGACAATGAAATCCACAATAGCGGCAAATTTTTGATGACATCGTATTCAAGTTAACTTACCAAGAGGAAGAACAAATACACGTATTCATCATAGGAGCAGCCGGTACCGAGAAAACAACTCTATTAAAGGTACTCATTGAATTCCTAATAAGAAAATTCAATTCAAATAAATATGATGATCCATTGAAACTAAAAGTCCTGAAACTAGCATACACCGGTAAAGCTGCATACAATATAGATGGCATGACACTACACTCAACTTTACATATTCCTATCAACCAAAGAGAAAAGTCACAAATACCAAATGAATGATTAGATGCACTCACAAAAGCATACTCCGAACTGCAAGCAATAGTTGTAGACAAAATATCCCTAATAGGAGCACAAATGCATACAACAATAGACAAGCATTTATGCGCAATTAAACATGCTCGACATCTACCATTTAGTGGAGTGCACATTTTCTTTTTTGGTGACTTATATCAAATCGAGCCCGTACGTGACAGGTGGATATTCGCAAGAGAAGGTATACTGCCTACAAACATCTGGACACAGAATTTCAAGTACTATGAACTCTTATAAGTTATGCGGCAAACTAACACCGAGTTTGTGAATATCCTAAACAAATTTCGAAAAAACAAACAAACATAGGAAGAAATCAATACAATAAACGAAACATGTTTCCGTGAACCTCCAGATGACTTGACAATACCACACTTATTCTACACTCAAAAGGCTACAAACCAACACAATAACATTGTTTTCCAAAAAACCCAAGGTGAAATTCACATCTTCGAAGCAAAAGACTTTTACAACGAACATTTTAAAACAAGCATAACGTTACCAAATAATCCAAACAAAACAGCTGGTTTACATAAAATGCTAGAGTTAAAGACATCAATGTTAGTTGCTGGAAATTATGACACAATAGACGAACTGGTTAATAGAGCAGATGGCTACTTTCACGCATCAACAAAAATAGATACGAACGATCCAATTATTTGGATCCAATTCCTTCAACCACGTGTAGGTGCACAAACATGAGCCCAATATGCAAACTTATGTACAGATTGCATACAACACAATTGGACATGCATCTTCCCTGTCTCGAAAGAGATACAAATAGGACACCACAGCGCAAATACAATAATCAGAAAATAGTTTCCAATACAAAGAGCTACAGCTCGTACGATACGTTGCTCACAAGGTTTAACTCTAAAACAGGTAGCTTTATGGAAAACTATGAGGGAAATGCCATCTTTTGTAAATGCAATGGAATTAGTAAAAATAAGAGGAAACTCAAACGTGATTGCTTATCTTGATATGAGAAATGCTCACAATGTTCTCAATGTAGGAAGGACATGCTATCTTTTGAATATGTTCCTATAGTTCCAAAATTTAGATTGCTAGCTAAGAGTAGGATTGTTTGCCATGAGTTTTTGACAATTTGGAGAAATAAAAGTAGATAATTATGGGGACAATGGTATGCAACAAATATTTGATTTTTGGGATGGTTCTAAATGTAAAGAGGTGAAAGAGTTTTGGGATCCAGATTCCTTTTATGAGTTACTTGTATTTTGTGATAATCCATGTTGTAAGAAGGCATATAGAGCATGGCCTTGTGCAAATGCATCTCAAGTTTTGCAGAATGATTGGAGCAAAGAACTACAAATGTATACATTCAATGCACGTCTTGTTTTCGTACCATTCGATCGAAAAAGAAGATGTGTAAGGGAAATCCTAGAAATTTCGCAATTCTTTTACCTTTGTAGGTTATCAATTATTGCCATCTGAAATAATTCACATGAAAGTGTAAGTAAGAATGCCTAGAGGACACAAAAGTGCATAAGTAGGATAAGAAAAATGCATATGAAGCATAAAATAAGTGCATAAGAGGGAAAGAACATAGTAAGTATAACATATATACATAAGATATAACAATATAGAAATAATAACATAATTTCATATGAATCATAAAATAAATGCATGAAGTAACCTCTCTCTCTCTCTCTCATGCAAAGAATCCCACGTGTTATTTACTGCAACAACGAATATATGAGTGACAACACAAACTTCAACCATTTATATTCTTTTGCTCTATGGACAAATCAAGTGATGAAATATAGTCATCATAAATTGTTAAGTACAAGAATTTGATCGTAATTGTGTTCTTATGAAAACATGTTCAACTCCATCTCTGCCATGGGTCTCATGGCAATTTCTCCTTTAGACCCAAGCCGACTCAAGCGTTCAACAATCTCAGAAGCTGTTCTTCATCCAACACGATTTAGTGTCATC
The DNA here is from genome assembly GCF_047967505.1 of Dipteris shenzhenensis. NCBI lineage: Eukaryota > Viridiplantae > Streptophyta > Polypodiopsida > Gleicheniales > Dipteridaceae > Dipteris > Dipteris shenzhenensis. The sequence goes on along the minus strand of NC_141601.1, from coordinate 16,137,829 downwards.
ATTGAACTACTCATGGTCTTTAGGTGCGTTGTTAATGCTCTTTTGCAGTCTGGAACAATAGGTGCAACTCTTGAAACTCCCAATGCATACTCTGCAAAACATGCTAATTGTTTGAAAACCCATCCAAGAGCATAAATATCCAAAGCAAGAGAGTATGGAGAAGACACTAATGGGTCCAAAAGTTCTAGGGAAAACCACTTGTGAGCCTGGTAAGATTTTATTTTTTTTTGGACACAAGCCTTGAAATCAACCTATGGTTCTACCAGTCCCTTGGCCCAAATCAAGGAATCTCTTTTCTCATTGAAGAAAAGAGCACGGCCCCAATAAATAATTCCTATCTAAACCTATCCTTTGGGAGCCCACTCCAGAATGACATTGCAAAGATGCAAGTCACCATGGATCCAACCATGCTCATGCAATGGTGCAAGACCCAATGCATGGGCCACATCAACAGTAGCATTGGTAAAATTTGTAATTCTTTCGAGCATATCACCCTTTAGATCACATTCTTTGGTCCTCATGCTTCTGTCCCTCAAATTGCTTGTCCATGTACTCTGCATATCTCCCAATAAATGTGGGAAGCTGCTTCAAGGAGTCATCTAATGTATCACCAATACTGGGTGCTTAACTGCAATTGCCAGCTCTCGTAGCCTTTCTCGCATTATGTTTTCATCGCTCCCATGAAATAGCTTGCCCCCATGATGTGAAGATGCTGAGGCAATTTTGGTTCGCCTTTTACCATGACCTCATACATAGTTCCAAAAGCCCCAGTGGCAATTGTATCACCTTGTTCTATCAATTCGTCACACTAAATCTGCAAAAATATGTGACCTCATGCACATTACGTGTTTCCATGATAGGCACAGCTTGTGTCTCTTCAGAAACTGGTGTGCAACAATAAGGGACCTTTGGGAAAAAGATCTATATGCCTATTTGTCAATTCACCTATTTTAGCCTCATTGCTATCCATCACACACATTCTAGTCCTCTTGTTCAACCAAAGTGTATGCCAATATACTATCTGGGCTCTGTCTACTTGTTGTTGGGTAAGAGATGAAAGATGTTTTCCATAAGCGTCTAGAAGCCGGACTAACGTATGAAGTCAATCTCTCTTATCCCTCTTTCTCCCAATTTGAACTAACCAAAAGTTCTGATCTTTTCATATCACTCAACTTCTTTTCAACCTTTATGGCAATGTCTAACTTAATCTGGAATACAGCGAGGTCACTTTGTGTAATCCTATCCATTTCTCTTTTAGATAAGGCACTTATGAACACTCACATACGTTCCCTAATGACCTTATTGAGAAATGATTTGTCTTGGATATTTGATCTGCTCATGAGCTTGGTCTCTTCTTTCATCTGACCGATGAGGTCACTTGTATGATCCATCCAAATAGATACTCTTCTACAATAATTTGAACATTTTTCAATCAACATGCGATCAATGAAGACATGATCCAATCATGATTATAACAAAAAAAGCATGCTTCATACCAAAAAAAGCCATAGTACATTCTAAATACACATTCACATCAAATTTCTTCCAACTACCACAATGGCATATATATGCGTTGCATTGCATCTTGGTCGTGAGTCTAATAACCAGTGCCTTTGCGAAGATTTTGTAGCTGCTGTTCAGCATAGTCAACGGTCTCCAGTTTTTCAATTCTTCTTTTGGGCCACCTTTAGGGATCAGTTTAGTCATGCCTATGTTGATCCGTGGGTCTAGGAAACCCTTTTCTTTGGAGTCTTTCCAGAACAGCATGAGGCAGGGACCTACTGTTTCCCAAAAGACTTGATAGAACTCTATAGGAAGTCCATCTTCTCCTGGGATCTTTCCCTTCCCCATTTGATCTACTACCCCTTTTAGCTCTTCTAGCGATAGATCTCTATCTAGATATATGTTGTCAAACATCGAGACTCTTCTTTTTCTTGATCTAGAGCACTTTCCACGGGCTATGGCCTTTTCCGTTGTGATGACCTCTTCCCCAAGTAACTGCTTGAAGTGCACTGTGATTACCTCAAGGATCTCCTCCGGATCTTGGATGTACCTATCTCCAACTAGAAGAGAATCAAGGGATTCTTGGGCATGTTTTTTCTTTAGACTTTTAAACATATGTTGGTTAGCCTTGTCTGCTCTTCCGGACCACCATTCTCTAGTGTAGATTCTGGCCTGGTTGGCTGCTATTTCCAATTCTACCTTGAGTTTTGCTTTGACTGACCCGTGCGGTGTAGTCACTTTCTAGGAGAGTCAGTTGTTCTTCAAGCTTATGAGTTCTCAACGATCGAGCTTTATCTGCTCTCCATTTGATTGCTTGTAAGAAGGTTTTAGTTCTCTCCGTTGATGTGATCGACATGTCAATGGCGTTGGCTATTCCCCCAAAGGCATTTCTCCAAATTTTATCAATCTTGTCCCTGACATAAGGAAGTTGGAAAAAAAGGGGATTGGCTTTGAACCATGATTGGCCACTTCTCCTCTCTTCCTTTTCCAAAACTAAGGAGATAGGTCAATGATCTAAAAAGGGAAGGGTGCCAATCGCTCTGCCCTTAATGCACAGCATCTCCTCCATAATTCTCTTAGAGCAGTAAGCTCTGTCAAGCCGCCCTTTCCTGTGGAGGCACCCCACCTGATTGTTTGCCTAAGTGAAGGAAGTATATCCTGATACATCTAAGAGCTCGGCCCTATCTTTGAAATTCGACCACGTATTTAACTCGTAGCCTCTTATAACACTGCCTATCTCTTCCCATTTGTCACCTCTACTCTCAACCATGTTATAGTCTCTAAGAAGAAGCACATTATCATGCAGATGGACAGATTCCCACATCAAAGCTGTGTCTCTAGCCACATTCGAGGCATACACCAAAAAGATTTGACAAGAGAGCTTTGGGTGGCAAATTTTCACTCCTATCCCAAATTTGCCAAAGTTCTGAAGGACTCTTCCTACTCCAAGTGCTAGGTGTTTAGCTACCCCTATAGCCGCTCCTCCTCTCCCCTCCTCGTGGTCTGTTGTGAACCAAGTCCTATTGTCATTCATCTGTTTTAATTGCCAATGGAGCTTACCTCCTCTAGCTTTGACTTCTTGTAGAGCTAAGAAGTCGGGGTACATCTTGTTTATTCTCATCCATCTCTTAAAAACTAGGGGCTTCAAGTCATTTGTTAACCCTTGCACATTAACTGACAGACACGTGAAGTTGGTGCTTGAGGCGGTTTAAAGAGGCCTCAAACCCCGCCTTGAACTGCTCTAGCATAGGAGCCTCTCTACACGTCCTGCAAGGGTGCCCCTGCTTGCGCCTACTGCACTAGATTTTGTCTTGCTCCATTGATTTGTCTCTCTTGTTTTGGGAGCTGCAAAAACAACACTTTTGGTCTTTTCTACTGTTTTCTTTCCTGAAGATGACGGGTGGTTGTCGGTGGCAATTTTGAGAGAGCTTAGTATTTCTCTGAACGGGCGTTTGGCATGTCACATCCTTCCACATGGAATGTAAAACCTGACTTTGTACCATCTTTAGCATTCTCTTTGGTCCTCTCGAGATCTTGCATGATGAAATCTATTTTACTATTGTCCTCATGATTCGGTGACTCTAGCCCAATAGAGTGGAGAGGGATTACGGGTGAGCTCCCACCCTATCTTTGTCGCCGCTACTGGTCTTGTCGCCGCACCATTGCTATGAGACGCCCTATCCCTACCACCATCGCTAGAGGATGCCATCAGTTCCATTGAGCTATTTGTTGCCAATTTAAGTTGTTGATAAAAAAATGTTTAGAAATGCAATCACAACACTTTTCATACCCCATCGAATCTGAAGATCCAATAGAGCATGGTGCCATGGTTACATTCTAAAGACACGCTAACCACCAAATTTGAAGAGACTACCACAACGATGCTTTCCTTCCCCACCCAACCACTCTGTTGGAAAGAGCAACAACCATACCATTATGAAAGCCTTGGACTACACTAATTGCCATTTTAAATTGTTGATTAAAAAAAGTTTAGGGATGCAATCACGATGCTTTTCATACCTCACCGAATTCAAAGATATGATAGAGTAATGGCAGCATGATTACATTCTATACACATGCTCACCACCAAATTTGAAGAGACTACCAGAATGATGCTTTCTTGCCTCACCCAACCACACTGGTTGGAAAGAGAAGCCACACCATTATAGAACCCTCAGACAACACTAAGGAAAGATTTGTTGCCATTTTAAGTTGTTGATAAAAAAATATTGAGATGCAATCACAACACTTATCATACCCCACCAAATCTGAAGATCCGATAGAGCAATGGCCCCATGGTCACATTTTGAAGACACTCTCACCACCAAATTTGAAGAGACTACCACAACGATGCTTTCCTGCCCCACCCAACCATGTCAGATGGAAAGAGCAACCACGCCATTATGGAAGCCTTGGACTACCTTGAGGACATTATAATGTGATTGAAATGAATTTTGGTATAACTTTCGTCCTAGCATATGACTCTGTCACACAATGTATTCTCTTTGCATTGGATTTATCAATGTTCAGTACATAGCATGAGTGTAGAACTTTGTGTGCAAGTGTGTGTGTACCTACACATGTGAGAGAGAGAGAGAGAGGGGGAGAGAGATAATCACGCTACAGAAAGCCATGCTAAAAAAGCAATCTACGAGTCCTATAACCTAGCATAAAATGAATTTTTAATTATAGAATAGGCATAAACATATAGCAGCATAGACTAAATTTTTAAACTTATACAAATACATAGGTAGAGATATAGATACGCCAAAACATAGGCATAGAAATAAGTCATAGAAGCATATAGAAACATAGCCATAGAGAACTAGATACATAGACATGATTTGCGGGACAAATGCATATATATAAATCTATATCTTAAACTAGATACACATCTATAAATCTATTCTTAAAACATACATATGAGAATACCCTGTTCACGTAAAATTGAGCCCACGAAAACCCCACGTAGCCACACGCCGCACATGAGAGATACCACAGTACTACACGACTCCACAGAGGCACATACAAAAGTTTGAGTCGATTAACGATAGTGACGAGCTGATGGCGGCCTACCTGTAGAGACGGACCAATGTGCAAACGGACCTGCACTGCATGAGAATCAGGATTGACAAGATTGCTGGCGTCGTATCTGGAGACGAATCTGCATGAGAATCAATGAGATTGATGGGATTGCTATAGCTTGGCACGCGAAGTTGGAACTGTGGAAGGATAGGGCTAGGCAGATAGGAGGAACAATCAAGTAGTAGAGGGATAGGGCTAGGTTAAACGAGACGGAGGTTGAAGGCAGGTGCAGAGCATAGATAGAGAAAGGGCTAAAGCCTAATGAGATGCAAAAACAGTAGTAGCTATGGGCAAGTACAAGAGGGTCGCCAAGTACAAGGGCTGTGAGCAAGATAGCGACTAAGACTGAGATACAGCAAAGGATATTGGAAGCGCATTAGGTTTTTTTTTTGGCCCTTTTTCCTCGAAGCACATTTCCACTCATCCCTCATTTAACCCCTCTCCCAACCTTGATCTCCGCCTCCCATGCCAAGATCGTCCCTTGAGCCTAGTCCTCAATTAATGAGCCTAGTCCTCACGATTGTCCCTTTGGGATCCAGAATCAATCATGAAAAAATAGGAGTCTTTGGCACTAAGTCTACTTCGCCCCAAACTATCCTTGAGAAGGGATGGAAGGTCATTAAAGAGGGAGAGGTTTTCTGGCTTCTTGGAATTCCCATGGGATTTAGTTGTTCAATCAAGGCCAGGTGGGATTGGGTCATGGAAAGGTTAAGAGACAAAATCAACAGGTGGCAAGGCCTTCAATCGTCCCTAGCTAGGAGGAAATTCGTCCTCAATCACTACATCTACCCTTCCACCTTGTATTTTATAGCGTGTTGGTTCCCGTCAAAGAAGCATCTCAACCAACTGAACAGGCTCTTCCGGACCTTCTTGTGGGGAGGCTCCCTTGATCAAAATAAAAGCTCTAAGGTAAGATGGAACTTTTGTACACTACCCAAATCTGAAGGGGGGCTAGGAGTGGTGGATATTGAAAAATCATCAATGTGCTTTATGATGCAATGGATCCTAAAAGCCTATCAAGAGCCCAAACTAGTGTGGGCTACTCTAATTTTAAAGAATATGCAAAAAGTCAAACTGGGCCGGTGCAGACACTGGAAGGATCTACCCATAGGTTCCATCCTTTTTGGTCAAGAACCTTGCATAGCAAAAGGCTCTGAACTATGGAAAGATATGTGGAGTGCCTAGGAGGTTTTGAGACCGTATATTAATTAGAAGGGATTTTCAAGAAAAATAGGCAGTGTCAGTCAGGATTCGATTTGGTTTTCTGTTATTTATAGCTCAAACCTACTAAGAGAAGACCAAATTAAACCAGCCATTAGACTAAATAAGAGAGGGATCAAGGTCTGGGGGATTTGTGGGATCGTAGTCAAGACAGATGGTATGATGACGAGACTCTCTTGCACAGGTACAGAGTAACTTGATTTGACTTGCCCTTAATCAAGGAATGTCAGGGGCTACGGGCTAGAGAAAATCTTATGTGGCTAGGTGGGCGCCTCCCCCCTGCTATGAGGGAATTCAAGTGGTTGGGTGAGCTAAACCTAACACCTGTTCCTTTGATCCATGAGGGCCAAGAAGAGATAATCACTCGCCTCAACAAAATGTGGTTCAGGAGAGATGCTAAGAGATTGTGGGTCATAAGGTTTGCAAAAGTCTGGGACCGCAACATTCCTGAGAAACAATCTTGTCTTCTTTGGCTTATTCTTCACAGGGGTATGGACGGTTTCTAGGGCCAAGAAGGCTAGTCATGGAAACGGATGGTGTAAAAGGTGCAACAAAGTGCGGGAGGATATTCCGCATCTTTTCCTCAACTTTGTGCATTCCAGGGAACTTTGGGATCTGGTTCGTAGACGTCTTGCTCGTTTTCCTTTTAGTTACTCGAATATCTTGCTTGGGGATTCTCCAAACAGGGCCCCACATAACTGGAACGTCATCAGTAGGAATTTGGAATTAGAACACTTCCTTGCATCCATTGTAGATAGTGCTGGTGCACAAGGAATGCTAACCTTTTTGAAAGCTGTTAAAATGAGACTCCTTTGAGAGTAGCCTGTTTACATTTTTCCACTTCCACATTAGAAAGTGAACCCCAAAATTTTGGGATATCTATGCTCAAAGGTGTCAATAGATTCAAATTGTTAAGTATCCACATTTTGTTTTGATGAGTCTCTAGAGACACATCCAATTCCACCTCCCTAGCAAGCATGTTTGGAATTTGATATGATCCTTGTGGTGTGGTGAGATTATCTTTGCTTCCTATTCCATTGAAGTAATAAGTAGGTTGGAGAAAGTATTCAAATTTTCTTGCTTAGATGAGGAAAGAGCAAATTTGTTGAGCCATGGAAGCTCTGTCTTGACTTTTGGTATAATGGTAGATGATAGAGCCTTTTCAATTTTAGGAAGCATTTCTTCATGATGATGAACATTGATATCATCATTAGAAATGATTTCATCGATCATAGTTTCCATTTCAAAAGGAGTGAATAGGCTTTAGTTGTACTCTTTCGACTAGTAGCAAGAACCAATGACCATTCTTCAATGCCAATAGTGTGTTGTTACCTATTTCCTTAGCCACTAGGTCATGCTCGATGATTTTTTGTGAATCTCCTTATTTCGCCCCCCCTTTTTTAAAAGAAAGTAATAGCTCTTTAAAGAAACACCCCCCATTAATAGAAGACTATACGCCTCTAATTTCAACTTCTCCACAATTTTTTTTCAGCCAATGCATTGCCTTAAAATATAAAATTAAAAAAGATTAAATAAGTATTTTGGAAAACACCCACGGGCCATAATGTACTTAAGGTCCAAAGGGGTTAAAAAAGGACTAGATGGACCCAGTCTAAAGGTCCCTAGGTTCAATTAGAATGGTCCAACATTCTAATGTCTCATTGGAAGGTCCCAAGGCCCTATGGTCCACATTAAAAGGCCTTGGGATCTTAAGGACCTAAAAAACATTCCTAAGCTTAGAAAGGTCAAAAAGGGCCTAAGGCCTCTCAAATGAGACCCCATGTGCATCCTTTCATTACTAGTAACTACCATGGTTCTAGTCTTGAGGACCAAAGTACCCTAGCCTATGGAAGTGTGCCCATAACCTCAACCTTGTCGTATTTGATTTGTCTGCTACATGATTGTGTACTATGTAGGTGGAGTTCATTGTGGCTCTCAGCCACCACCTGTGCTGATGACAATGGGGTTACATATGCCATTATAGCTGTGCCATTAATGGCACAATTGCATGTGTTGGCTTTGTGCACACCACCACCTCTGTGTGTGCTGCTATTCATGTGGCCATGAGTCGCTAAGTCATCATGCGCATTGCCATCTATGTGGCCACATGAGGGAAAAGATTACCGCACAAGGGTAAACCAAGATGCAATATTTGCCACAAGTTTGGTAATGAAGCATGCATGATATTGCTATAGCACTATCAAGCAAGTCCAAACCACCTTCTCACCTATACGTATTCAATTAAATGGCAGATGTAATAGCTCACTACTAGCACCAGATGATTTAGCTAGGGGAGCCAAATTCCTACATCCTAGTTACACCATAGCTAATGAGCTGATTGGGGACTAAGGGGGCCAAATTCACTGTTGTAAGTTCATAGTACATTCCTGATGACATAGAACATGGTTATGACTAGCCTAGCATCAAGGGGGGGTGTTAGAACATATGATGTTAAAGAGCATGAGAGGGGTAGAAGAGTGGTAGTGAAGAGGAATAATATGACCGGATAAGAAAGATTGTGAAGGACAATGATTGGCTAAATGCCTTGAAGGATGGTGAAGATCTCGTAACTTGCCTATTTAAGAAGGCATCATCTAATGGAGATTTAATTCGATCAATTTTAGTTCTTGCCATGTTAGTTGCATTTTATCCTTCATAGAGTTCTAAGAATCACCTAGAGTGTTCATTGGCAAAGGGTTTGATGCAAGGCTTGTAGCGACCAATAGCAATGACCATTTTATAATGTGGCTGCATGTGAGAGTAGAGTTGCTATAAACCCCATTATCTAATTGTCAAAGATCAATAGCTTCAAGCCTCAAGCTTCTAAAACAATAGCTTAGAGTGAAGTTGCTATTAAACCCAATTATCTATTTGTGAAATATCAATAGCTTTAAGCTTCCAAAACAAGAGGGATTTTATGAAACCCCTAAGACCCTTGTAAGATCTTTGCTTCAAAATGATAATTAAACATTTTTTAAAATTTGCAACAAAAAAATGAAAACAAATAGGCTTACTTAGTACATAAACAAAAAGAAATACAAGTAGAGTTTAATTTAGATACTCGAGGCTTTATGACATTGTGGTACTTGTGTGTGAAATGGAAAGGGTATACTGTCACCTTTTTTTCATATTTTCTCCCACAAAACCAATTAGGTCTTGAGGTAAAAGGTTTTCAACCCTCAAATGGTGAGACATTTGAGGGTTGAAGATGACATTAAATCCACATTTTCACCAAACATTATGATATTTAACATGGGGAGTTAGTAAAACCCTGAACATGCATGGTTATGTAAAAGTCACGTCCCCCTTACATTTCAAAGTCACATTCGACTAGAAGTCGTAAAGTAGGCCTAGCATCTTGGCTTGGTGCTCAAAATGTGTGTGTGTTGGGGTTCGACCACCACCACCGTGGAGACTGGCCTAGTTGGTAATAGGGTGCACTAGCACGTGGGAAGGGGAAAAAAAAAACAATAAATGAGAAAGTAAAACTTGATAACAAGGTGGAGGATTCACTGAGGCCCTACTTTGAGAAGGGTGGAGTTGGTATAAGGTCAGTGGAAGGTGTATGGATTAAGGTACATGGATGAAGGTATTGTTTGTTTTTAAAATTTGTGCTTGTTATTATTTCTTTGTTTGGTTGATTTGGCTGGATTACAAAGTTGTTTGGTTAGTTATTGGTGAGGAGTAGTTAGTGAATGGATTTCCCCTTGTTAGTGTGTAATGCACGCCAAATAAAGGTAGAATGGGTTGACTTTGAATTTTTTTTTAAAGAAAGAAAGTATGTATTGTTTTATTTGTAAATTGATATGTGGTTTTTTTTTGCTTGTTTGTGCTTGTTTTTTTCCTCGAATGAACACTTTTTCATTTTGAGTGTGTGGAATTATTTAGGTTTTTTTGTTTGTGTTTTTTTTTGTTTTGCTTGGCATATGCTAAAGTTGGTTTTGTAGTTCCGTGTTTTTTTATTTTTAAAGGTTGTTTTACGAACTTAATGAATTTGTATAGTTGTTCGTAGTCCATCTGTTGCTTTAGGATTTTCTAAAATTTTGGATGAGACATGACTATCATTTTACTAAATGTGTCGATTGCTTTGATATTGTATTCTTTACCTGCTACTTGATGGAATACTTTGTCTTATGTTTGTTTGTTTCAAGGTTAATATATTAAAGGTGGGGGAAAGTATGGTCTTTGGGTGGCTCATGAAGGCAACATTGGTTTATGTGTTGTATTTGTTCAGTTGTATGTGTACAGTTTTTGAAAGAGTTTAATGTTTGTATGAAACGAGTATTGTTTTGGCGCAGTTCATAGCATCATGGCCTTGTGAGCCAGTATGTGTTTGCCATCGTTTGTAATGATTCTAAAATCTCCATAGTAGATGACATCAATATTTTCGAAGTATTCTGAGTGATTTCTTTTGAAGGTTCTCATACGAAGGTCTGCAAAATATAAAGTACATCTTCCTACTAATGAGATTTCATCAAACACAATAATTTGTAATTGTTCATAAAGACGGATTAGTATGTCAAGCTTTTCCCTTGAGAGGGAGGTTAAGTTTTTTGTTTGTAATGGTAAATGCAATGCATAGTGTATAGTGAGCCCGTTTATGTTGTAAGCTACTTTTCCTATGTAAGCTAGCATTAATACATGCAGTAGTTTATAATCTACACTTGAAATGATTCGATTATAAAACCGTAGTAAGCCTTGGACTATAAGTAGTAGAAGGTATGTTTTACCTGTGCCAGGCCCACCAGTGAGAAATAAATGAATTTTTTCTGTTGGATAAATCACTTTTGGTATCATGACATCGTCAAATAGTTGTCTTTGTTTGGTATTTAAAGATTGAATCATCTTGAAGTATTCGTCGTTGTGCATAAGAATTTGTTTTTTAATTGGAAATATAAACTTGTCGGTTATCTTTTTTTAATTGTACTCCGCATGTCAAATGCAATGTCATACGTGGGGAAATTATTTTGCTCGATGTTATTGCTATCAATATTGACAGTGTCATTGTTATTCCTTTGTTGGATGTTGCTTTTTTCTACTTTTTGGTCGTTGTTGACAGCTTGTGTGTATAAACCTTTATTTCGTAGTATAATCTCGTGCCCAGAATCGTAGGCTTGTTGCCAGGAACAGTATATTAATAGCTCATGGTTTCATCATCTTTGAAAGGGTAGTATAGTAGTACCTATTCATGATAGTAATTCTCTAGATCCTTGATGATGTTGAATTTCACGAATCTTAAAATCCTTGGTATGCGTATTTTCTTAATGTTGCCATTTCGTAGTTATATTCTACTGCGAATGTTGCAAGGCAAATGTTATCCATGTTTTTTCTTTTTGTGTATTTATTGATGACAGCGTCACACGTTATGTTGGTGGAGGACTCACTGGGGAGACGTTGCAATTTTGTTTTTTGCTTAAGGATGAGTGCTCTATTTTCTTGTTTGTTTGTGTTTATAAAGTAGAAGCTCCTTGTTATTCTATGTAAGGGTAAAGATAGAGTAATGAAAGATGCCAATTGTGCACTCATTTGTATTGCATGCAAAAATGTGTTTCCCATTTTTCATAGTCTATCATATGCAGTACTGTTATCTCAAATGCAAGTTTTAATTGTGTGTTGGAGAGTCTTTATTATCATGTCATCCATTTTTGTAATGTATGAGGTGCAGTACGTCATGGCTGAATATGGGTGCGTAATGTACTGTATGTCCATATTTGATTGCCATAAGAAACTCATTTTTTGAATAATAGCATTTGTGAAAATTTCCTTTGGGTTTCTTTTCAAGAATAGTGTTGGATTCCCTATTTGTGATTGTATTGCTAGCATATATGTTGATATGTCTATTCCAATATTATCATTCCACTCAGCAAATGTCGTATTTGTTTTGGTATCTATGTTGTGTAAATGTGTAGCAATTGTTGTGTATATTTCTTTGTAAATGTGGAGATCATTGGCATGTAAAGGGATTAGAATCATTGTATCATGTAGTGGAGGTTTGGGTTCTGCACATGATAATGTCATAAATAGAGACGGGGAGGACCTAATTGCCTGCATCTTTACTGAGTTTTTCTTTGTGGTCTAAAGAAGTGCACAAGTTTTGAAGTCTTTGTATCAAATTTTGGATTTTAGAATGGCTTCAACGTTTGTATCATTCGAAACATCTTTTGCCTATAGTACTTTGTTTTACAGTGCACCTTTGCGTAATCGTACCCAATCACTTGACTAATGAGGGCCTTAATTGATTTGAAGAAAAGGTTAGGTATATTTTGTGAAAACTTGAGGGATTTATGTGTCAATTATTTTAATTAATGATGCTTTCCAAAGTACGAACCATGTCTTTTGTCCAATGAGTATAATTTCTTGTTGTTATCTCCATTGTACATGAAAAAATTAACATTTCAATGTTCATTATGAGAAACCGTAGTTTTTGTGGCTTTGGTGTGAGTTGTGTTATTTTAGAATTGCTAGCGTTAATTTGCTTTGATTGTAATGTGCGTGTGATTATTTAAAGATTGCTAGAAGAGTATGTTTGTAAAAGGCAAAGATTAACTTGTCAAGAATTATGAGAATATAGTATTTGATAAATAAGCTTTACTTTACAAAAATATGAATGCGATAGTAGATACAACTGTTTTTTATGTACAACTTTTTCTTTTTTTTTTAATATAAACAAAGCGTATTTAGAAAGTAAGATGTAGTAGATTAGAAAAGGAAAGTGGAGAATGACATAGAAGTTATTACGTTTTCCTTAAACACATCACATGGATTACAGCTGGAAACTTCAACTTCGAAGGTTCATCAGTAGCAGTGATTTCACTAGGAATTCCTGCAGGCCATGTGAAAATCCTATCAAGTAGGCCAAAGGTTGTAATGGAAGTTTTTTTTTTCTCTGAAGCCTTTCTACAATAGGAAGCATAAACATACTCTACGAAATCTTACAATTTATATCGAATATTATATGATGCCAAAAAAAAATCCCACAACACAAAGTACTACAATGAAATGTTATCCAAAAATCATAAGTAATTCATGCTTATTTATATGCATACAATGCAAAATTACAAATCTCCTAGTGGCTAATAGTACTACTGCTTCAATAAACATAAACTCTGGTATAAGACCTTGCGATTGTTTCTTGCAAAGTACATAATAATAATGCAATCATTGAAATACCTAAGGCTACATAATTTGGCTTTTAGATTAACAACCTCCAGGCTATTATGATTTTTCAATGCTTCATTTTACATATCAATATTAACGTATTGGGGTTCTCTTTTCCATTACTTTATTAATTTTGCAAAAATGTAAAATAGTTCAACTTTCAAAATTCCACATCTTGTCGAAGTGAACTACTAATAAATAACCTTGTAATGAATTACTTCCACCATGCCGAGCAATAGCTGCACAACACGAGGCAACACACAACATGCAACATTTGTGGAAGGCCCTTTCTCTTTGCTCTTAGGAACTGACATGCAACATTAGAAAGTTGCATGTCCAAACCTATCGAGCTCAAAAGCCAACACTACAATAGTAAGCAAACAAAAACATAGCGCTCATGAGACTTGGACGTCCCTCTGCCCACAGTCTCAACTCCTTCACCGCTGCTTCTAACATAGGCTGACAACAAAGTTGCCCAATCCGTACTATCCAAATTTTGTGGATCAGCCACAAATCCCTCCACCTACAATACGGTAACAACGCCCCCATCCAAACAAGTACCACAAGGGAAGAAGAGCACTGCGGAACATGCTCCTTTGTGGAATTTGCAGACTCCTTCGTGGAATCCGTGGAACATGCTACTTCGAATTCGAAGAAGAGCACCGCGGAACATGCTCCTTCAAGTAGAGATGAAGAGCTCCCGGCACTACGCACAACAGGCCACAGAAGAACACGCTGAAACGGTAGACTAACAACTACTAACCCTAAACTACCTACTATCCCTAACCATCCCCTAAACCTAACTACTAACCACTACCCTTAAGCTAATAATTGACCCTATTCACAAAAACCTAAGACCCTTTGGAGGGCCAATAAACTTGTGTGGGAGTTCTCTTCTTAGCTGAGCTCCACTTTGGTAATGTAGATCTCTATATTGTTGTATAATGTAGATCTCTACCTGGACTTTATCATCATGATGTCCTCACAGCTCAGACTGCCCCTCTGCATTCAGTCCTTTCGGGCAGGAGATGCTGTGCCTCACCTCAAGGAGCGTAAGGAAATTCATTATGAGTGTCCCGTTTTTGAGAAAAACAATTTGATGCAAACATATATTAAGCGTGGGAGCATGGCGGATGCTCGCCGTGTGTTTGACAGCATGCCTACGCGCAATGCTGTATCATGGAACATTATGATCATGGGTTATGCAAAGGAGGAAGAGGGTGACCGGGCCTTGGATTTGTATGCACAGATGCTCCAGCAAGGCCTCCAACCTAATGAGCGAACCGTCATTGGAGCAATGAAGGCGTGCGCTGGCCTGTCAGCATTTGAAGAGGGGGAGCAAGTTGATGGGAAAGTTACCAAAAAAGTGTGCCTAGGGAAAGGTAGAGCCATCCACTCCCAAGTCGTAAAGAATGGCCTTGAATTAGGTGTCTACGTGGGAAACTCCTTGCTCAACATGTATTTAAAATGTGGAAGTATGGACGATGCATGGGGCGTATTCGAAGAATTGCCTTGTCGTGACGTGATTTCATGGACTACCATGATCATGGGGCATGCTGAGCAAGAAGAAACTTTGTTGGCTTTAGAATTGTGTGCACGGATGCACCAAGAAGGTGTTCAGCCGGCTGCACGAACCTATGTTGGCACATTGAAGGCTTGCAGTATCCTGGCAGTACTAGAAGAGGGGAAACAACTTGATGGGAAATATGTGAAAATAGGCTGCCTAGCAAAAGGTAGAGCCATACATTACCAAATAGTAAAGAGTGGCTTTGAATCAGACATATTTGTAGGAACCACCTTGGTGCATGTGTATGTGAAATGTGGGAGCATGGAGGATGCAAGACATGTCTTTAATGCATTGCCTGAACGTAACGTGGTTACGTGGAATACCATGCTCGTAGGGTATGCTGAGCAAGAAGAAAGTGTGTCAGCTTTGGCATTATATGCACAGATGCACCAAGAAGGCCTGCAACCGGATCCTCATACTTCTGTTGCTGCATTGAAGGCTTGCAGTACCCTGGCAGCAGCACCTGAATTGGGGAAGACAGTTGACAGGAAATTTGAGAAAATAAGGTGCCTGGTCATCGGTAGAGCCATTCACTTCCAAGTAATAAAGAGTGGCTTTGAGTCAGACCCCTTTGTGGGAACCACCTTGGTGAATATGTATGCTAAATGTTGGAGCATGGAGGATGCACAACGTGTCTTTCTTGAGTTGCCTCATGACAACGTGGTTTCGTGGACTACCATGATCTTGGGGTATGCTGAGCATGGAGATAGTATGATGGCTTTGAATTTATATGCACAAATGCACAACGAAGGTGTTCCACCTGATCCTCGAACCTTCGTTGCATCACTGAAGGCTTGCAGTGGTCTGGCAGCACTGGAAGAGGGGTGGAAATTTGTGACTATATGGTCCCTGGTAAAAGGCAGAGCCCTTCATTCACAAGTAATAAACCATGGTTGTGAGTCAGATGTATTTGTTGGAAACACATTGATAAACATGTATGTAAAATGCAGGAGCATGGAAGATGCATGGTATGTCTTTGATGTACTGCCTCATCGTGATGTGGTTACGTGGAATACGATGATTGAGGGGTATGCTGAGCAAGGTATGTTGGCTTTGGATTTGTATGCACAGATGCAACAGGAAGGCGTGCAACCAGATGGTTGGACCTTTGTCGGCATATTGAAGGCTTGCATTAGCCAGGCAGCATTGGAAGAAGTGAAGAGGGTTGATGGAAAATTTGTGAAAGTAAGATACTTGGTGAAAGGTAGAGCCATCCATTCCCACATAGTAAAAAGAGGCTTTGAGTCAGATGTATTTGTGGGAACCACCTTAGTGGATTTTTACGTGAACTGTGGGAGCATGAAGGATGCCTGGTGTGTCTTCGACAGATTGCCCCACCGTGATGTCATCACATGGACCAACATGATCTCTGGTTATGCTGAGCAAGAAGATTGTGCTCTGGCTATACAATTGTATGCACAAATGCACCAGGAAGGAGTCCAACCAGATGCTCAAACCTTCACTGGTGCATTGAAGGCTTGCAGTATCCTGGCAGCATCATTAGAGGGAAATGGTGGGAAATCGGCAAAAATAGGATGCCTCACAAAAGGCAGGGTCATCCATGCCCAAGTAGTCAACAGTGGCTGTGAGTTGGATGTATTTGTTGGAAACACCTTAGTGGATATGTATGCAAAATGTGGGATCATAGAGGATGCACAGCGTGTCTTTGATGAATTGCCTGACCGTAATGTGGTTACGTGGACTAACTTGATCTTGGGCTATGCTGAACAAGAAGAAAAAGAAGAGGCTTTCAGACTTTATGTACAAATGCAAGAGCAAGGTCTCTCACCAAACAGCATCACCTTTGTTGCCATCCTGAAAGCATGTGGCAACACAGCAGCTCTGAAGACTGGAAAGGAGCTGCATCTGCAAATTAGCAGGGTTGGTTTTGAGACCATTGTAGCTGTGGCAACCAGTCTTATTGATATGTATGCTAAATGTGGGAGCATGGTTGACGCTCAACAGTTATTTGATGCATTGCCTACAAGGGATGTTGCAGCATGGAGTGCTTTGATTTCAGGGTATACCCGCCAGGGAGAGAATGAACTTGTGTTTCATTTGTTTGAGACAATGAGGCAGGAAGGCATCGTCCCAAATGGGTTAACTTTTCTTAGTGTTCTCAGTGTATGCAGTCACGTTGGTCTAGTTGACAAGGGCCAGGAATACTTTCAGGCTATGAGCAAACAATATGGCATTAGTCCCACTATTGAGCACTATACAACTATGGTCGATATCCTTAGCCGTGCAGGCCAAGTGGATGAGGCATTGATAATGGTGGATGAGTTGCCTTTCCAACCTGATGTCATTTTATGGCTGACTGTGTTGGGTGCCTGTCAAAAATGGAAGAATGTAGAGGTTGGAAGGCACGCCTTTAAAAAAGTGGTGAGACTAGATGCAAAACATCCTGCCGCATACGTCTTGATGGCAAACATATATGCTGATGCTCAAATGTGGGAGGACTATGAGAACATTGAGGTAATGGGAAGGAATGCTCAAACATGGAAGGAGCCAGAAGAGCTGGCAGCCTGATATTGGTTGGAATGATGCAAACTCTGCAGTTTATAACAAGGAAGAAGGAATATATATGCAAAGCTGAAAGCTATCAAAATGGAGAAGGAAGACATGTGCCTCATTTTGGCAGTGCGTTCTACGAAATCTTTGATGCACTAGTGAGAAGCTGGCTGTCCACTAATCAATACACCTCAATGCCATAACAATCTACCATAATGTGATTGTGAAAGGCCACTGCGCTTATATTAGAGGGAAAGCAGCAAAGATGCAATCGGTATTCACATTGACAAGGACAGAAAATGTCCTTTTGGGGGCCTAGTGGGGACAAAACTGCATCTTTGGAAGTGCCCCTTTCCTCAGCGTATTGTCTAACAATGGAGTCTCATGTTGAAAGCTTTATGGTCAGATGAACCTTGATGGTCCAGTGAGCATCTTAAACTAAAGATCTGCACATTAGTGGAGAGATATTGGCCAATCTCATGACATGTTTGGACCTCTCAAAACATGTGAAAGGACATGCTTTCTTTTCCTTCCACTAGTATTGGTGATTGCTACCTTAGATGTTTCACGAAAGAGTTGTGAGCTCAGGGGTTCCTGTATTAGAGACAAAGAGCCAAGTGCCATTATTCTTTTGCTTCTTACGAAAATATTAAGGTAGTAGCCAGTCTCATCTCAGTATGACTGCCATTGTCTGTAGCATAGATGAGCATGTAGAGGTTGGACGGCATGCCTTTGAAAATGTGGTGAGATAAGATGAAAAACATCCTGCGGCAGTTGATGGCAAAATTCTATGCTGATACTCACAAGCATGGACGGAGCCAGGACAGAGCTGGTGGAGTGATATGGGTGGGAATGGTACATACACCTGTGGTTAGTAAAAGACATAAATGCAAAACTCACATACCTCAAACAAGAAGGAAGAGTTCGATAGTGTATTATGGGATATTTCTGATGATGGCAAGGTACTGTGTGGACACATTGAGAAGCTGGCTGTGCCCTATTCAATACACCCACGTGCCATGAGAATCCACGGCTGTGATGATTGTGACAAAGCCACAGTTCTTATATTAAAAAAAAAACAGCAAACATAGAAGTAGTACTCACATTAAAAAGGACAGAAAGTGTCCTTGTGGGTAAGAACGTTATTGCTGAAAACTTATCTATTCTTGCCTTGTTCTCATATTCATCCGAAAAGAAGCTTCACTTTTCTTATCCTCCTACTACTAATGACATGCTTTTGTTTTCTTACTACATGGTTTTGATTTCAATTTTCATTTTTTTGTGGCCTGAACTTCTATAGACCTTCCTCTTCTCATGGCTCTTCATAATCTCCTGTAGAATCATAACTCATTCGAACTCTAAAGCAGGTTAGTTAAAGTGTAGCTACACGATTGTTGGAATAGTAAGATATGTAAAGAGGCATCTCAGGTTGACATGGTTTCTCTTGTAAATTCTAACAGATCAGCATGCGGAGGATACGATGACATGTATTTGCATCCGTTTCTGTAGCTTCCACCATCATGATTCTGCGTCGTTAGAATGGAATCTTGGGAATGATTGAGTTATTTTAAGATCACCAAGGATCTGAATAGAATTTGGTTAATTCTAGTTAAACTTATCTGAATCCCTAAATTTATGCTACATTGAATTCTTAATATCTCAATGAATGAAATAAATAAAAAATTGGGGTAAAAGAATGCCACATGTCATCACCGCATTGGCAGAAGTAGCAAGAGGGCGTATGGGGGAATTTTGAGGGGGTTGGGGTGGCCGTCGTGAGAAAGGAGGTTCTATCCACTTTTAAGGATGCATCCTGAAGTCTGGTGTCTTAATTTTAAACGCTAGTCTAAACAAAGATCAAAAGCAGCGCTTTCCTAGACCCCCAAAGCTTTATCTCATCACATTTGAAGCCCCAAGCATACTATTTACCACCTCTTGAGCCAACGCCATCCTCTCTTCATGAATCAACCTCGAATCCTTTTACTCTCTTGTTGGGTCGTCACAGCCTGAGAAGGCTATGAGCCTTGGCTCTGATACCAATGAAACCTCCCTCGTAAAAAGCCAGCAGAAACACTCTCATCTCTCTCTCTCTCTCTCTCCCCCTCTCAACAGAGACATTAGGGCCCAGGACAATCATCAGGCTGGACCCCCCCAAAGGTATTTTATTACTTGAGAGAAAACTGAATACACAGTTCAGCGTAAAGCTGCTGATACAAAAATCCAAACATGAATGAATATACATGAGCTCTTAGGCTTTCTTTCTTGGCAACAAGCCACTTGTCAAATTTTTACATTATTTTCCTAATTACATGCCACTAAGGGCAACTCTGGAGTCTTCGAAGCACTTGGTCACGCGAACCGCCTCCTAGACTCTTGTTAGGCTCCATTGCGCTTAGGAAAATCACTCTTCCTAGTACCTGCAACAATTAATTAAAGCGCACCACCATGGCAACCATTAATTGTTAGCACTTTGCATGCAATTAACACATTGTGGACTAATTCTAGTCACGGTGGGCATCCCCATTGAACACATGTGCACACATAACAAAGATAAAAATATATATTTATTCTCGGGTTGACCGAAGTCAACACCCTTGATCATAATTAAGGGGCTTTGACCAAGGGTCGAGGTGCCTTAATTATAGTCAAGTCTCTCCAACCGAAGTTGGCACATCTTGGTTAACTATAGTTAACCTTCTTGGCGCATGCCAAGTCTTGTTGACCGAAGTCAACACTCTCTGATTGTACTCAGCTCTGTGGTTCTCTGGTTAACCGTAGTTAACCCTCTTGGTAACAAACCAAGCCTCCCCAACCGAAGTCAGGTTTACTTGACCAGAGTCAAGTATCTTTGACCGTAGTCAATTCTTTGACCATTAAAAGGACTCTTTGACCATAATTAACACAGATAAAAACTCTTTAATTATGATCAGATAAATGGTCAACTGTACTTTGACTTAGGGCATTTACATTGTGGTGACAAAAAGTGAAGCTAAAAGGGATATACAACAGCTCAGTTGGTGTTGGCCAGCTTGGTATATGCTTGTCGAAGGTTCCAACCATATTTGTTGTCTCAAACTTTTGTAGTCTTGACCAATTGTACCTTGCTTCCACAATTGTTGAGCAATACTTATCTCTCGAGATGTATGATTAGGTGGATAACTGAATTGCAAGAGTATTCATTTACCTTCCTGGTAGAAGAATCTACAAGAGCATCATTGGCTGATCTACTCACGTACAAAGAGGGTCCCATATTGGTGAAAGAAGTGGAAGAACGCACAACAAAGATGGAGGACCAAGTTTTGGAAAATGCATTTGTCTTGCATTTTGATGGCTCTTTCAAAAAGAGTTTAAACAAAGCAAGTGGAGGAATTGTAGTGCACGATTCAGAGGGGAAGGAGGTTCAAAGGGCATGCATCCAGGTCAAGGCATCAGGCAGCAATAATGAAGCTGAATACACATCGAAGGCCTCCAGGTATGTGCTAACCTGGGAATTAGGAGATTGATAATCAAAGGTGATGCTTTGCTGGCTGTAAAATAAATTTTAGGTATTTGGAAAACAAAACATGTCCATCTCAGGAACTGGGTGAGTATTATCAAGAAAAGATTGGGACAGCTTGAAGCCTGGACTCTACAGCATGTGGATAGAAGTCAGAATACTATTGCTCATGATGTTGCCCAAGGAGTGACTGAAGCACATGTGAAGGCTGCAAGAATACAAGAGCCTCTTTACAGAGGTAGGGAGTTCCTGGCAAAAGAAGAAAGTTTTCTGCTGTTCGAAAAGTTCCTGATGAAATACCCAAACAAAAAAGATACAGATTTGTGAAAGCCTGTCAACCTTATGTCATGATTGGTGACGTTTTGTACATGAAGGGAGCTGATTTGATTCTTAGGAGGATACCACGGCATTTAGAGATCTTGCATATATTAGAAGCCAATCATGAAGGTATATGTGGAGGCCATTTTGCCTTCAAGATCATGTTGAGGAAGATTCTCATAGAGGGGTATGTATGGCCTTCTTTACAGAGGGACATCACACATTGGTGTAAGTCTTGCTTCCAACGCCAGCAAATGGGTAAGAGAATCCTTCATCCAAAGCTTCAAAATGTAGTGGTTGCCTTTAATATCTTTGAGAAATGGGGTATTGATGCAATCGGACCAATGCCAATGACTGCACGAGGAAACTGCTACTTGTTGACTGCTGTTGATTATCAGTCTCGATGGGGTGAGGCAAAGCCGCTAAAGGCGCTCAATGCAAAGACAGTCAGTAAGTCTATTTGTGAAGATATCTGTTGCCGATTCGGTGTACCCTTGGAGCTTATATTTGACCATGGACCCGGGTTCAGGACCCGGGTTCAGAAGTGAATTGATGGATCTCCTTTGTGACAAACTAAAAATCAAACACAGGTATGCAACTCCTCACTATCCATAGTGCAATGCTATGGATGAGTATTTCAATGGTGCGTTAACTGGCATTATGGGAAAGATGATAAGAACCCATGAGAAAAGTTTGGACCTCACTATACCATGGTGTTTGTGGGCATATCGTGTTGTTGTAAAACAAGGTACACATAATAATGGATAACTCCGCATTTATTCAGACATAAGGTAATGTGTGTCATGTAGAAGCAATGTAACAATGTGTTGATGCTTGATATCGCCAAGCATTTTAATGTCAATTGTAAACAAAGCATATTAAGATGGCTACTAAGCCTTGAAGCTAGTAAGGCATGGATTCTTTGGTCTCCCAAAGAGGGTGCGAAGACACCTGCTGTTGCTAAGGCCTAGAAAAGTGCTAAAGGATGATGCCATCTAAGGTGTCAAGACAAAGTGCTAGTTACTAGTTATATAAATCACACACTATGATGTCATAGGGTCATTAGACCTGTGATGAGGTATGAACCTCACATGAGAGTACTAGATGAGGAACCAAGAAGGATTTTGATGTGAATAAGCAGTGACAAGCTTCTTATGTGAATTCCAATGCGGGTTTATTGATTGTTAGGTCAAACCTTTCAATTGAGGACAACTGCTATTGAAGGATAAAACCTTCCCTAAACCACAATAAGAATAAATTTGAATTGTAGATCTATCCACTTGGAATTTGTATGAAAATCATGGGCATACTATTGGAAAAAACTCAAAGTTTATGCAAGAAATGAAAGAACTCAGTAAAGGAAACACAAAGTTAGAATAAGAGTCATGTAGAATAGAACTATTATTCCAAATAGAAAATTGAGAGAAAACACCCATCTACATCTCCTTAGACCTATGGGTTTTCTTGGAGATTACATCATAGCAAAAGAGCTAGAGTGTAACATGCCAAAACTTGATGTGTGGAAAATAGATGAATGCAAAAGGAGAACTCTAACATGAGAGATACGAGAGACCTTCCTAACTATAGTACATTGCTTTATTTATACTGATGGCATAAATGGCCTTACTACAGCTGTACATGAGTTCCAAATCAGCATACAAAACTAAGCTAAGAAAACTCCCCTAATTGCGATTGCGGGAGATAGAGCCATGCTGCTGAAAATAGAACCCCAAATCTCACTGCTGTTGCTATCCCAAACCTGAATTGTGGTGTTGCTAGTCCCCTCCATTTTGGGCCTAAACTGTACGACGGCGGTGGATCTGGGCTGCAGTATGGATGCTATGTTGGAGTGGAGGAGGGCTACACAAGGGCCAGAAGACTGCGCTAGGACACATATGCTATGTACATATATATGTATATATATATGTATATACATATACATATGTACATACATATACATATATATATATGTATATTTATATATATCTATATACATATATATATGTAGACAAACATACATACATACATACATACATACATACATATATATATATATATATATATATATATATAGAGAGAGAGAGAGAGAGAGAGAGAGAGAGAGAGAGAGAGAGATTTTCTAGGTCTATAACATAATTTATCATAACTTGACTTAGTGTGTCATAACTAGATCTCATTCCTTTCCACTTAATACTTAATCAAAATAGCTATTTCATACTTCTTGAAACATTGTGAAGTGATGCTGACTCACTCCTCCTGTCCATTGTGAAGTGATGCTGACTCTTACGAGTAATGAGAGGGTATTATTTGAGCTACAAAAATTCAAAAACTTGAGGACCATCGAAGTCTAATTCGAGTCTCCTTTCTAGAAAAGTAATTATTTTAATTAAAAAAGTGCAACTATCACATGTAAAGACACGATATTAATTGTTGTAATAAGTTAAGAACAAGGACCATATACAATGAAGACAAGGTATGAAGTACTGTAATAAGTTAAGAACAAGGACCATATACAATGAAGGCAAGCAAATATATTGAGATTTTTACAAGGATCTTTGTTCCATATTCACTATGTATGGTGACTCAGTGTGTCATAACTGGATCTTGTTTCCTTTCCACTTAATAGTTAATCAAAAAATATATTTGATACATCCTAAAGTCTTGTCTCACGTATGCAAAACTGAGTGTTTCTATAGATGCATCTATTGGTTCGTCTAGTAAGCATGTTAGTATTGAGGAGGTTGGCATCTTCAATTATCCTTTTCCAAAGATAGATATGCAATTTGCAACTAGTGATTTAATATTAGACTCAATTAGACCCTCCTTTTAAAATTTTGATCCTTTGAATTGAAAACGTGCAATTATCGTATGTAAGCCAAGGTATTAACCTTCGTAAGTGAAGAACAAGGGCCATGTAGAATGAAAACAAGTGAAAATTTGTACAAATTTATGTTAAATATTGTAATGAATTGATTTGGTAGTACAATTATGCATACTTGGGATTGATGCCCTAGACTTGATGATCTTGGAGTACTCCAATCCTCCGTTCCCTTACACCATGCTTCAATTTCTCAAGCATACCAAAGGTCAAAATGAATTTTAATACAGAAGTATCGTATCTCCTATGAGTTGATGTCCTGATACGTAATTGTATATAAGTATGGGTACTATACTAGCTAGTGTTTCCACTCTTTGTTGCAAAATAGTGAATGCATCATTTAACTCCAGTAAGGTTGGGAGATCCCTTTATGAATATAGCAATTGCTTGTTGCATTACCAGTGCAAATTAATCTTGTAAGTTTACTTCAATCAACAATAACAATACAACACTCAAGCATGTAATACTAGATGCCATATATTTTGTATAACTTTGACTGTGCATGTGTATTAAGAAGCCAAACATGATTGGATTTTGGTTGTTCTTAGACGCTTTCCAGAAATTGGACCAAATTTATAATAAGTCCAAGCTTACTCTCTTCAAGGTGATGGTCATAAATAAATCATATTCTCCACCTCATTAATTCAGCCAAGGTGTTTATCTTAGAAGCTACATGTCCTAGTATCAAATCATTTCCTCTCCAAAGAAAAGAACTTTCTAGTAAATTTTAAAGCTCGTTGTTGTAGTAGTAGAATGGGAAGTGACATCATGTGACAAAGACCATTTTCTAGGTAGGCGCCAAGTGAAGAGAGAATGCAGGATCAAGAAGGTTCATCTTTAACATCAGTGTCAAAAGCATGTTGATCCTCCACAGCAGCAGCAAGAGTTATAGGAGGATGTCGAGTAGTTGAACCATTCTTGTTCTTTTGGCTGAATCTATTGCATTCTTAGTAGTAAAAGGGGAGGCATGGTAATTCGTGGACTGCCTCTACAAAAGGCTTCAGTTTCATCCTGAGGCTAATCGAGAGAGTTGTTGAAGATTGTTATAGCTTCACTAAGTCCTCGACCACCAAGATACAAAAGAAAAGAACTTTCTAGTAAACCAAACATAGAAATCAACAAGCTGTGTGGCACAATCAAGGAAAACAAGAAAAAACATTGGGTGTTGACTAGTCTGTTTCTCTGAACTCACTACCTAGGGAATCTCTAAAATAGGGGCCAAAAACCAAGGCAGGGGACTATACATCCCACGAATGCATCGCCTTTTGAATACATAGAGGATGCTTGTAGACCAAGCCTTGCAGAAACATGCCTGCCTCTTAGTGGTCATCTGACATCCCACACTGTAATATGGCAAGCATAGTGTAGCGAATGTCCTACCAAACGGCAATGGGGGTGACTACTAAGGGGACCTATGGCCTCCCATCACTAGGTTGCAGTGGGTAACCCTAGTGCTGCAAGCAATTATCCTATATACATCTCCCAAATGTTGCAAGAAGTGACGCTAGATAGAGTCTCCCAATACTCTCCTCTCAAGAAGAAATAAGACATTATTGCCAAGCAGGGAAGTCACATACCTTATCTAGAAGACCTTGTGACCCTAGATCGTGTAAGCGGGTGTTGTAATGTCAATGGAGAGGGCATGACCCGGATCATTTAGCCAAGTAGCTATACCGCATATGAAAATAGATTGTGCAATGTAATGAAAATATTGGACTCACATACAAGAGCAAAACTTGAACCGTTCATTGTGTTCATGTGAAGAAGTAATTGTAGCTTTTTCAAAACAATATGTGGAAGATGCATGGGTTAACAGGATGATGCTAAGAACTAATTGTAGGTTCTTAAAAAAAAAAGGTGGAAGATGTATGAATGAAATTGGCTAGTTTAGGCATGCCTTAAGAGAAGAGTAGAAAAAGATGCATAAAAAGGTTCAAAGAAGACAAGTGCGCTTAACGAAAAGCTCAACGAGAAAATAGAGAGTTTTTCCTAGAGAATTGGTATAGAGCCAAAACTTAAAATTGCACACTTTTGAGCAAATAATAAAATTTTTAGACCATGAGCCGGGGAAATTGTTCAAGATTGTGCATGGAGTAAAAATCAACCATAGAAGCCGAGATGTGTCGGCCCATTTGGGAGTGCATAGAAGTCATGGGGCCTCAAATCGTGCCACGTGGAAGGAGATCCCATATAGAGGTTGGCGTAGGAAGGTGGGAGGGAGGCATAGTTAAGCGCATGGCAGCACCCCCGGAAGACATACTTACCTGGGCGGGGTCAATCGGTGATCAGGAAGGCCGATGGCCTAGGGTCGGCCTCTCCATTGCACTTCGGACGGGCTGCACCCTAGCATCTCCCTACGGGGAGAGTGCACGTCATAATTTGTGGCAGCGGGGGCTCGCGTTCGCGCGGCCCCCTTCCAATCCAATTTCAACTCGCAGAGCAGAGATGCGGGGGTCGCCTCTCCAAGGTACAACCCACTTCCGACGTCATCTAAATCCATTATTGGCTGCACGCTGCTCCGAGCGCTTTTCGGTTCTTCTAGCATCTTATTCCGCACTACTGTGAGTGAGATTGGAGGGATCTTCATTGTGTACTTGGTGTGTTTTCATGGAGCTTGAGGCTGAGGCCTGTGCATGCCTTGGGCAATGTTGTTAAGCCTAGACATCAAGTTGCGATTGAGGAGTGGAAGGATAAAGACATTGAGGCATTGTCAATGATCATTGGCACGACAGCAGCAGATTCCGTCCTTCCACACATGAATAGTCGCAATGATGGCAAGTGAGGTATGGAGAATCCTAAAGGACTTGTATGAGACTATCAACCCTGAAAGGATCCTCATCATCAAGGATCAGCTGTTGACCATTAGTCTGCAGGAAGATAGAGTGTGCATGACCACCTCATGGCGATGAAAATCATTAGGGAAAGCGAGCGACAGTTGTTCACAAGCTAGACACACGACAGCTGGCCATGCTCGTGCTCAACAGCTTCCAAGGAGCTTCAAGGTTTTATGACAACCGTTATAGAAGAGTGGGAGGATAAAGATGTTGGGATGATCATTGGCACGACGGCAGATTCGGTCATTCCACACATTCAGCTTGCATTAGTGGCAATAGAGGCCTGGAGAATCGTAAGGGACTTGTATGAGACTATCAACTCTGTAAGGATCCTTATCCTCAAGAATCAGCTGTTGACCATAACTTTGGAGAGTGCATGACCACCACATGGCGGTGCAGACCATCAGGGAAAGCTAGTTGACAGCTGTTCGCAAGATAGGCACACTAATAGTTGGCAATGCTTTCAAGGGTTTTGTGATAACCATTATGCGCAACATGCTTTCAAGTAGTTCCAAGGGTTTTATGACGACCATTATGTTGGAAAAGTAGAGGTCACCTCCCCATCTGTGAGCCCCCAAAAAATGAGTGCATCCAGGGGGGGGGCACATGATGTCAACAGGGGTACGGGCAGGTACAGCAGGCTGTACGGAAGATTTTGCAACCAGGTCTGGATCCCAGAAGCAGCCTGGAATAGGGCGGAATAGCAGGGTTTTGTCTGTGTGCTGTTTGGAGGCCGATAGGCCAGCCAGCCCTCAATTTATGTGCCCCACCAGGGGGAAAACAGCAAGTCAGGTGAGGGGGTCTGTTTGGGTCGGACAATCCCCCCTACCAGGTCGGGTATTTTGGAGGGACCCTTCCCCTATAAAAGGTGGCCTTGAAATCAAGTTGCATTTGAGGAGTGGAAGGATAAAGACGTTGAGGCACTGTCAATGATGTTTGGCACGACAGCCCCACACATTCAGCTGCAATAATGGCAAGTGAGGCCTGGAGAATCCTAAAGGACTTGTATGAGACTATCAACTCTGCAAAGATCCTCATCCTCAAGCATCAGCTGTTTACCGTGAGTTCGGAGGAAGGATAGAGTGCATGACCCCCTCCTGGCGGCGAAGATCATTTGGGAAAGCTAGCGACAGTTGTCCACAAGCTAGACACACAATAGTTGACCGTGCTTGTGCTCAACAGCTTCCAAGGAGCTTCAAGGTTTTTGTTACAACCATTATAGAAGAGTGGGAGGATAAAGACGTTGGGATGATCATTGGCACGACGGCAGATTCGGTCATTTCAGGCATTCAGCTTGCATCAATGGCAATTGAGGCCTGGAGAATCCTGAAGGACTTGTATGAAACTATCAACTCTGCTATCCTCAAGAATCAGCTGTGTACCATAACTTTGGAGGAAGGAGAGAGAGATTCGGTCATTGCACACATTTAGCTTGCCTCAATGACAATTGAGGCCTGGAGAATCCTGAAGGACTTGTATGAGACTATCAACTCTGCAAGGATCCTTATCGTCAAGAATCAGCTGTTGACCGTAACTTTGGAGGAAGGAGAGAGAGTTCATGACCACATGGCGGTGAAGATCGTAAGGGAAAGCTACTTGACAGCTGTTCACAAGATTGACAGTTTGGAGGCACTGTTTGCGCTCTGTTTGGAGGCAATAGGCCTCGGAGCAGGTCGGGTTCGGGCTGGCCAGGCCTGGCCCAGTGGCAGCCTGCCGTGTGGCCAGGCGGGGCCAGCCAGCCATCAATTTATGTTCCCCCACCACGGGGAAACCCACAGGTCAGTAAACGTTTGGGGGGGTCTGTTTGGGTCGGCCAATTCCCCCTACCAGGTCGGGTATTTTGGAGGGGGCCTTCCCCTATAAAAGGAGGCTACTTGGGCCTTATTTTGGCATCCAGAAAAGCTGCACTTTAGGAGGCAAAAAGGAGCAGCAGAGCAGCACCAATTGGGCCTACATCCAGGAGGTGAATTGGAGCTGAGGAGCTGTAGACTTAGCTCAGCAAGGGGTTGACCATAGGCTGTCATCCAGCTAAGTAAGGTGTGGGGATCACGGACGGATAGTCTACATACGCTCAGAGAGGAGCACGTGGGCTTAGTGATCTAGGAGTGCCAAGGAGAGCTTTTGGTAAAACTAGAGGACCACGGTTTGGTGGGTTTGTGTCCGATTTTGGACGGAAATATACTCTTGCGGATTCTATATGTGTTGGTTTGATTTCACTGACGATGAGCTCTAGGTCATTGAAGAACACCTTTTCTGCTTAGTCTCAGTGTTGCTATGTTTTCGTGCACTGTCCTCTGAACGACCTGGCCCTAGGAGGATAACATTCCTGATTTGGCATAGTTTTTTCGGATTCTACACAGGGTTCACAGAATTTCTCCCGGATTTGACATAGGATTTTGCCTTGGATTTTACATAGAAACATGCCCGAATTCCCACCAGGATTACCTCGATTTTTGCATGGTTCACCCTAGTTTACACGGTTTTCCGATTTGCTCGGTTTTGCCCATTCACCTCGATTTACCCGTTTGGAGTTTGCCTGGATTGCCTTGCATCCTGGATCTGTTCTATACTGAAATCCATCCTACATCTCGGATCATTTTGCAGTTTGGATCATCCTACTCCCAGTTTGTATGTTCCCCAAATTCTTGTTCTGACCTTCCCACACATTTCAGAAAAAGACAATCTCCAAGGCATTGCAGTCGTTCACTGCTAGAGTCCTATCTTGGCATCCAAAATTTTCTCACTTTATGCTTGAGAGGCAATATCGAGCCTCTATAGTTTGAGGAGCTCGTGGGACTGTTGCTGCAAGAGGAACAGATAAGGATATACAATGATCAAGCATTTACTATCCATACAAGAGTAAGGGCAAGCCTAAAGGTGGTTCATAGTTTAAGGCTGCTTCAGGTCAAACATCTCATGAGGCAAAGGATGATAGAAGAAGGGAAGATGCTGTCAGTGTAAGAGGCCAGTTCATCATACCAATGAATGTAGAAAAAGATTGAAGAAAGAGAAGGAGAAAGAAGTTGGAATGCTAATCTCAGTTTCCAATGCTTCAAATGCTGACAAAGAAAAAGATTGGAGAAAGAGAAAGAAGCAAGTTGGAACGTTAGTCTCAGTTTCCAATGCTTCAATTGCTGACAAAGATATTGCCGTAGCAAACTACGTGCTGAAAGTGTTCTTTTCCTTTATGCACCTATGATCCCAATCTTCAGTAATACTACCAGTGCAATTTCGTATTTTGACAGTGATGCGTCTACGGACATAACTTGCAAGAAACACTTCTGTCATTTTGTAGCCTACTCTTTTTGCAAAACTGTATCATGTGCCATCAATTCTCCTTATCTTGTGAAACGTTTTGTCATTAATATAGTGTACTAACTTGTATCTTCCAGACATCCTTATGTTACAAGCATAAAGCAAAAGTAGACTACTAGAGAGGCAGAAGATGCATTTTCATCATGATTTGTATCAATTCGACACACATGATAGCAATAAGCAAAACATTTGTATGGCAATATTTACATCAATAATGAAAGATAAAGAATTATGGCATGCCAGATTTACCCAATGAATTACGCTATTTGCAGCTTCTACAGATACACAATATGGTTTTGAATATACCTACAAGCCCCCCTCAAAGTATGTTATGAAGGATGAATTTTGGGAAACATAAGAGTGCCTTTCCAAAGGATGGATCTATTCATACTATTAGAAAATTGCAGCTCATACATGGGCATGTGTGTGGTCCCGTCAAGACACCATCCATGGGGAAGTATCTGTATTTTGTTACCTTTACAGACAAGTTTTCTAGATTTACTTTGTTCTATCCTTTGAATGAGAAGTCAAAGGCACTTTTGGGTTTTCAAGAATTTGTTGCCATGGCTAAAAACCACACAGGTTGAGAGGTGTGGACACTACGAGCAAATAGAGGGGGGGTTACATGTTAAATTATGTTTGCACAAAAAAGGCATTACCCACCAATGTACCATACAAACCTCAACAAAATGGTTTTGCTGAGAGAAATGGAGATGGCCAGGTGTATGTTAGAGGGGTAGAAGGAAACCTCATAGATTTTGGATGTAAGCCATTATGTGTGTTGCACAGGTTTTGAACACATGCCCAACAAAATCTTGAAAAACTGTCACACCCTTTGAGGCTCGACATGATTGAAAACCCGAGGTGGATTACTTGAGGGTGTTTGGATGAATAGCATTTGCACATGTGCCTCAACAAATGATACATAAACTAGATGACAAAGCATTGAAATGCATACTTGTTGGCTATAGCAGTAAGGGATACCATCGCAGTCAGTAGACATGTAACCTTTGCTGAAAAAAAATGAGCAACTCTAAGATTTTTGTACTTCTGTATATTTATGAGTTGAGTCCTATTTTGTAGTTTTAGTTTTAAATGGACATGGATCCACCATATAGTTTGCCAAGTAGATGCTTAGTGGGTTCTAATGGTAATTTAAAGGTAATCAAATTCTAGTTAACTTTCATCTATAATGTGAGTGAGCATTCAATATTCTAGATTCTTTGTGAGTGTCAAGATTGTGATATCTAAATATACCTTTTCAAGGAAAAAATTAGACTTTTTAGCTAGGCCAAGCTAGGATAGAGCTCACTTTTGTGTGCTTTCACACCATAGATCAACCAGCACAATCTTATGAGTGATAATGATGGGATTGAGAAAATAAAATGTCTTTGCATAAACGCTTAATGATGCCTAGTTTGGTAATAAATCACAAATTGGGACGATAACCTTTATAATATTATTCATCGCAATAGGATTGTATTTTTGAGCATTTGAGTGGATGAAGAGTGTTAAATTAAAGAAGAATTTTCATCGTACAAAGTTTCATGCTAGGTGATGGTCTAGGTTTGTAAGATGCAAAATAAGTTATACTGTGAACACAACAACCCCACTTGTTTCACAGGAGAGAGAACGTGTGGTGTGGGGTATGCAACGGCAATCACACCCCTCCAATGAGTGCCCTCGCCTTAGGGCAAGGCAAGCGCTGTACTATGCACATTGCTATAGATGGGGAAACCACGACACCTCCCAATGCCGATTCCCGAGGGTCCTTCCCCAACCGATTTATCCAGCGAGACCCCCATTAGCCTTGATGGTCCCACCCAACCCGATGAATGCACAAGGTGACCCTTTAGTCACTTCAGGGCAATATGGGGCACAACGGGCTCCCTTACCGCCCACCCATACTGGGTTCGCAACCTCCCCCACCTCGAATAACTCCAGTCAATCAAGTGTTGGTGGAGGAATTACCCAATGATTGGGAGGAGCCGAAATAGGACCACGGTCACCTTGACTATTACCCTTGCGAGGAGGGAAGTGACATCATAAGTCACTAGCTCCTACATGAGGATCAACATGTCCCAGTGTTCCAGACATCTCCCGTGGCCGCAAGGGTAAGAGACATGAACTCTGTAATGCGAAGGCCCCCAATCCAATGCTATACTTGCCAAGGTCTGCACAGGGCAAGTGAATGCCCGAATAAGGGCTCAGCGAACCCTCTTGTGTCATGGTGTAAATGCCAAGGGCCACATTTTCTAAAGGACTGCCTCTATAGGGATCTTACCCTAGTGGTTCCACCCACAACAGGCCCTACGCCCTTGTGTGCTGGTTGCAGAGTAGAGCATTTATTCAAGGATTGCCCCCCCCTAAGGAGACTAGCAACTCCGGCCACCCCGCCCAAGAGCACTAGCATCAACTTGCTGAGTATTGAACAAGGTCAAGTGTCGGCAATGTCCTTGAAGGCCATCACGAGGATGCAGGCTAGGGCCATACATAGGGAAATGAATAAGCAAGCAAGGAAGGACAAAACGCTTGTGCCACAAAACCCCAAGGTGCCCCAACCCCCGCAAACCAGGTCCAAGAAGGCCACACGGGTGGGCAAAGGAACGTACCAAGCGCTCATCAAAGATGGTTCAGGTGAGGAGACATCCACCCTCGCCAGCTCCTTTGCCTCTGGATGAGCCCTCTCCTAGGATGACATGAGTATTCCTCTAGACCTGCATGTAAACAAGCCAGTGTAGGCCCTAGGCCTGACATCTCCACCTTTGTATAAGGAAACATATCCAATCCAAGCCCTAGAAAAACAACACTTAATAGACACTCAAAACTTGGTACAAGAATCCCAGGAGAAATTCAAGCATAGGATCAAGGCTAATAGAGGGTTGGATACCATCCACCCGGACCACCTGACCACTCATAGGGGGGCAAAGGCACTTAGGGTGCCATAGAGGGTGGAAGAAGAGGAATGGTCTAGCTCCCGATAAATCAGAGCTCCAGACTTGATGCAGCGGATGTTCGAAGAGGATCCAGTACTACATAACCTTCTACGTTCTCAAGGATCTACTATTAGTAGGTAGGGAGACCTGCCAAGAACCATCCGATAGCGCCGAGTTAGCATCCTTCCTCTCCATAGAGGTTAAGATGCCAATCGTGTCCTTGTTAAGAGGGAATCCTACCATCTGGCGAGACCTCTCAAACTGAATAAGTGGGCAATTCCTGCCTCTAGGACCTACCAAGCGCGAAGTCGACCAACCGAAGCCAGAATCTACCCAAGGTCCCCATCAATAAGTTAGGCCAATACTTTGAAGGTGACGATACTAATGTAGCTATCTCCATAACCTACCAGAACCAAAAGGTTAACGCCATCCTGGATGGGGGAGTGGGTGTGAGTGTCTGTACCAAGGAATGCTGGGAGAGGTGGGGAAAACCTTCCCTCGAGCAAACTCACCTGGTAGTGAAGCTAGCTGATGCAGTGAAATTGCTGACCCCTTGGGAGTCCTCACGGGTATTAACATTAAGGTATTCAGCTTCACGTACCTCGTTAGATTTGTAGTCATGGACTTTACTGAGCAGCATGGATATGAAGCAATCCTAGGCAAGCCCTTCTTGCAAATGTCCGAAATTGTACATGATTCGCAAACCGATAACTTATATTTATGGCATGAGGAGCAAATCGTTTAAGTGGACCTGCGTTCACACAAGGCCCACCCATTGTTAGGAAAATTATTTGCCATGGAATCCAACACAACTGATAGGACCGCATCCCTGAAACTATTCCAAACTTGTGAGAGAGAAGAGCATGCAAAGGAGGCAGATGAATTTTGGTATGCCCCTCTCCCCGAGCCAGAGTTCTCTCAGAATTGGATGCACATTTGGGCAAACATCGACCTCCCAGAAAGATTAGGGTTCCAAATAACAACCCCCAAGCATGAAGGGTTGAGCGCGGTGGTTCCCCTCAGAATGTTTGACATGCTCAAAGCCCATGAGGTTAGCAAAGGAACAATAAGGGTCAAATCAAACCTACAGTGGCTAATACATGTAGGTGCCAGGATTGCTCACCATGAGTTCTCCTCCAACTGGGAGTCACAATTGAGCAAGGTTACCTCTTCATAAGTGCCATGAAGGAGCATCCCTCAGGTTCGAAGCTCCCAACTCCCAAAATCCCGAACGCTCGTGCCAAGGCCAACAGGAATACCACCCCAAGGGGAGTGGAGGAGGAGGAGGACGAAGAGAAGGAGGACCTACGAAATATACCTTCCCATTACAAGGCCTACATGATCGAGTATCGCAAGATCTTATACCAATAGGCTAAGAGAAATCAGGAAGAATGGTGCTTCCAAGGATACGATGGCCTAGCTAAGGAGGTAAAACTGCGCCCGAAGGGGAGGACCCACAACCAGTATTCATAGCAGATGACCTCACTCCCAATATGGAGAATTCTTTAATTGCCCTCCTTCGAGAGTACAAGGACTTCATGGCCTAGAAATAGATAGATCTGAAGGGTATGCCCTCTAGAGTCGTGCAGCACCCGATACCCATGCTAAATGATGTCAGGCCATTGTGTCAGCATCTCTATCCTATGAGTGCCAAATAAGTGCCCATAGTGAGGGAGGATATCCAGAAACTCATAGATGCAGGATTCATCTATGAGATAGAGCATACAGACTGGGTGTCACCCATCGTGATAGTCCTAAAGAAGAATGGAAAGATTCGAGTATGCGTGGATCTGAAAAAAGTCAACTCTACCACTAGGCACGACCACTATCCCTTGCCTTTCATGAAAAATGTTCTAGAAAGAGTAGCCAAAAAGGAAGCTTGTAGCTTCTAGATGGATTCTTGGGATACAATCAAGTATCTATTGCACCGCAAGATCAACATAAAACTACCTTCGCAACCGAGTGGGGTGTGTACATGGCCAAAGTAATGATATTTGGGCTTACCAATGCACCCGCCACATTCCAATGGTTGATGATCACCGTCTTGCAGGAGTACCTAAGGGACTTCATAGAAGTTTTCTTGGATGATGTGTGCATGAACTAGACATGGGATAATCACTTGAGATACCTAAAACTAGTCCTTGAAATATGTAGGTTGTATCAGATATCCTTGAATCCCCTCAAGTGCCAAAATCGGGTCAAACATGGTGTGATTCTTAGTCACATAGTGTCCAAGAATGGCATCTCAACGTATTACAACAAGATCAATCTCATTGTAGAATTACCTCCCCCCACCAATGCCAAAGGAGTGTATCGGTTCATGGGCCATGCGGGCTACTATCGAAGGCTCATCGTGTTTTATGCAGACATAGCTCGGCCATTATATAAGATGTTAGTAGTCTTTGAGTGGATTGAGGAATGTCAGAAATCCATTGAGACCCTCAAGCCAACTCTGGCCACAACACCGGTATTGTGGGCCTCGGATTGGAATCTAATATTCCACATCCACATAGATGCCTCAAACTTTGCCATTAGGCACAACTAGGGGAGTACACCCTAGACTACCCGGTGTAGTTTGCTAATTGACAATTAAACGATGTCGAGGTTAATTATACGACAACAGAGAGGTAAGACCTAGCCATGGTCTACATGGTTAAGAAGTTCAGGCATTACGCTTTAGCCATCAAGTTTGTCTTTTTTGTAGATAATCAAGCCCTATTGTATTTGGTTAACAAGCCCTGCCTGAAGGGACACATCACAAGGTAGATGCTAATCCTCTTGGAGTTTCACTTCACAGTTGTGGTACGTAAAGGGAAGGCCAACGTCCTAGCAAACCACCTCTCCAGGCCTCCCAATGGGGAGGCTCCAACGGGAGTCGCTCCTAGATGCTCCCCTATTTCTCAGTGACATAATTCCGAACTGGGCTGCCGAAATAGGCCACTACCTGGCAAACAGGTTGCCTCTAGACAAAGTCCTCAAGAGGGACGGACGCAACTTCATAGTAGCTAATTGCAGGCCAGCTATACCACATGGGCAAGGATGGCATCATGCACAAATGCATGTGCGAGCACAAATACATCGACGTGCTTGAAGAAGCTCATTGAGGGATTGCAGGTGGTCACTTCACCGCCGTTGACGTTACGGCACATAAAAAGTTGCAGGCAATCCTATGGTGGTGGCCAACTCTCTTCAGAGATGCAACTGAGTTCATCAAGCGACACGATCCCTGCCAAAGAGTGCAAATCCCAAATAAAGCGGACATGATGCCCCTAATGGGACTATTAACTAAGTAGTGGTTTGAGAAATGGGGCATAGACTTTATTGGCCCGATCAACCCAGCAGCTAAAGGAACATGGGCTAGATACATTATCCTAGCCACAGATTATTTCACCAAATGGGTGGAGGGCCGAGCCATAAGAAAGTTGATGCATGGTCCACAGCTATGTTTTTATACGAACATGTCGTCACACGGTTTGGGTGCCCCTTAGAATTGGTCAGTGACCGAGGAACTCATTTCCTTAGAATTCATGATCATACATAGGAAGTCAATGCCATACTACCCTAGGGTAAAGGGCCTGGCTGGGAGCTCAAACAAGAAATGCTGTGAGATTGTAACTTGCACCGTGTAAGCCAGTCAAACCGACTAGGAACACAAGGTCATTGCCGCATTTTGGGCCTACCGAACGTCTTACAACACAAACTGCACACCCCCTTCAGCCTAGCCTTTGGGGTAGAAGCAGTTATGCCAATGGAATATGTAGTGCCCAGCCTTTGCATCACGGTCAAGGAAAGGCTCACCGAAAATTCCTTGTTTGAGGGCTTAATTGATCTCGAATGGCTAGAGGAAATAAGATTGTGTGCAGCCTATTGCCTCCAAGGGAAGAAGGCCTGGTGCCAAAATGGTTTGACCACAACCTCAAAAACAAGAACCTTGAGCAAGGAGATCTTGCACTCCTCTATAGCCTCCGGAACACCAAATGTAATCTTAAATATAGGGTCATGGGTCCCTAACGCATGGTGGAGATTACTCTGCAAGGCGCATGCTGAATGGCTACCCTAGATGGAGTAGAAATGGATGGTTAGCTTAACGGGGGCAAATTGAAAAGATATTACACCCTCCTCACCCTGCAGACCCTCCATGCCATCCATAAAGAAAAGGAGCTTAAGGTTGAGGTAGCCCGGATGAAATGCCAGGCCATTGAAGAAGCCAAAGGCAACACTTGAACATCTAGGATTGATTGATTCAATAATGGTAGATCCAGCTAAGAATTTCCGGGCCCAAGCTTGCATATCCAGGTGCTTGTGGATCCAGGAGCGAACCATAACCTCATCTCTCGTGGGGTATGTGAAGCGCTGTAGTAGGTACCCCTAAACCTTATTGTGGCTTCAATACGCACCATCAACGGTCAACTCTTAAGCACCTTAGGTTATGTGGACTTAAAACTAATGGTTGTTTGCTAGGAAGTAGAGATTTGTTTTTATGTTCTCCCCACAGATGCAATCGATGAATAGATGATAGTCGGGAGGACCTTGTGTTACGCTGTGAACTGCCAAATCGATTGGAGGTCTCAGACAATAACTCTCACGAACAAGGGTTGAACTGTAATAGTTCCACTTTGTGAAATTCATCCCACCTCCCCCATAGTACCACCACCTGCAAAAGGCAAGGAAATTTTAAACGAAGGCAATTCCAAGGCCCCTTCCACCCCTAGCGCTCCTCACTTTGACCCTCAGAAGGAAGTCCAGGCCTGGACAATGCAAGGTTCTAACCACAATGACAGATAGGCCGTGGTGCAAGCTACTCTTCCACCCCTACCACCCACCCGAAAATGTTGCGAGCAATAGGTACAAGAAGCCATCCTTTGTGCACAATGCTACATCAATAGAAGTTAACGGCCCAAAAGGACCGAAGGAGGAGAAGAATCTCTGATCCCTTCTTGGCCTACACTAACATGGGGCAATCCCATCCAAGAGAGAAGAGCTCAACACCGCACCTTGGAAGCCCAGGGCTACTATCAAGACAAGTCAGCTATTTGGGTCCAAAAACTTCCTACGACCCAAATACCTGATCCCAACTCACTGGGGTTCAGAAGCTAGCAACACAAGAACCTGTGTCAACTCTAGACGTAGTTCCACAAGAACCTACCCTCGAGCCCATGGTGAACGACCAAGCCCATAGAGTGTCATGATTCCGTGCATAGTGCAACTCAATGAGAAGGTAGCCTAGGTCATTGAGGAAGCAACACACAAGAACCGACCCCTAAAAAGGAGGTAGTTACACAAGAACCTTCCTCTAGGCTAGTGTGCACACCATCAAGGGACACTTTACTCATCAATAGATCACCCAATAGAACACAAGGTCATTGCCACTTTGTGGGCCTACCGAATGTCTTACAACACGAACTGCACCCCGTTCAACCTAGCCTTTGGGCTAGAAGCAGTTATGCCAATGGAATATGTAGTGCCCAGCCTTTGCATCACGGTCAAGGAAAGGCTCACCAAAAATTCCTTGTTTGAGGGCATCTTGCACTCCTCTATCGCCTTCGCAACACCAAAAATGTAATCTTAAATATAGGGTCATGGGTCCCTATCGCGTGGTGGAGATTACTCTGCAAGGCGCATGCCGAATGGCTACCCTAGACGGAGTGGAAATGGATGGTTACCTTAACGGGGGCAAATTGAAAAGATATTACACCCCCCTCACCTTGCAGACCCTCCACGCCATCCATGGAGAAAAGAAGCTTAAGGTTGAGGTAGCCCAGATGAAATGCCAGGCCATTGAAGAAGCCAAAGGCAACACTTGAACATCTAGGATTGATTGATTAACTAATGGTAGATCCAACTAAGAATTGCAGGGCCAAGCTTGCATATCTAGGTGCTTGTGGATCCAGGAATGACGAACCATAACTTCATCTCTTGTGGGGTATGGGAAGCGCTGTAGTAGGTACCCCTCAACCTTACTGTGGCTTCAATTTGCACCATCAACGATCGACTCTTAAGCACCTTAGGGTATGTGGACTTAAAACTAATGGTTGTTTGCTAGGAAGTAGAGATTTGTTTTTATGTTCTCCCCATAGATGCAATCGATGAACAGATGATAGTCGGGAGGACCTTGTGTTACACTATGAATTGCCGAATCGATTGGAGGTCTCAGACAACAACTCTCACAAATAACGGGAGAACTATAATAATTCCACTTTGTGAAATTCATAACACCTCCCCCATAGGACCACCACCCACAAAGGCAAGGAAATTTTAAACGAAGGCAATTCCAAGGCCCCCTCCACCCCAGCGCTCAACACTTTGACCCTCGGAAGGAAGTCCAGGCCCGGACCACAATGACAGATAGCCATGATGCAAGCTACTCTTCCACCCCTACCACTCACCCAAAAAT
This sequence comes from Dipteris shenzhenensis, assembly GCF_047967505.1. Taxonomy (NCBI): domain Eukaryota; kingdom Viridiplantae; phylum Streptophyta; class Polypodiopsida; order Gleicheniales; family Dipteridaceae; genus Dipteris; species Dipteris shenzhenensis. The sequence continues at coordinate 16,098,113 of NC_141601.1, read as the reverse complement.
GTTGCGAGCAATAGGTACAAGAAGCCATCCTTTGTGCACAATGCTACATCAATAGAAGTTAACGGCCCGGAAGGACCGAAGGAGGAGAAGAACCTTCTTGGCCTACACTAACATGGGGCAATCCCCTCCAAGAGAGAAGAGCTCAACACCGCACCTTGGAAGCCTAGGGCTACTATTAAGACAAGTGAGCTGCTTGGGTTCAAAAACTTCCTATGACACCAAATACCGATCCCAACTCACTGGGGTTTAGAAGCTAGCAACACAAGAACCTGTGTCAACTCCAGACGTAGTTCCACAAGAACCTACCCTCGAGCCTTCGCAACACCAAAAATGTAATCTTAAATATAGGGTCATGGGTCCCTATCGTGTGGTGGAGATTACTCTGCAAGGCGCATGCCGAATGGCTACCCTAGACGGAGTGGAAATGGATGGTTACCTTAACGGGGGCAAATTGAAAAGATATTACACCCCCCTCACCTTGCAGACCCTCCACGCCATCCATGGAGAAAAGAAGCTTAAGGTTGAGGTAGCCCGGATGAAATGCCAGGCCATTGAAGAAGCCAAAGGCAACACTTGAACATCTAGGATTGATTGATTAACTAATGGTAGATCCAACTAAGAATTGCAGGGCCAAGCTTGCATATCTAGGTGCTTGTGGATCCAGGAATGACGAACCATAACTTCATCTCTTGTGGGGTATGGGAAGCGCTGTAGTAGGTACCCCTCAACCTTACTGTGGCTTCAATATGCACCATCAACGATCGACTCTTAAGCACCTTAGGGTATGTGGACTTAAAACTAATGGTTGTTTGCTAGGAAGTAGAGATTTGTTTTTATGTTCTCCCCACAGATGCAATCGATGAACAGATGATAGTCGGGAGGACCTTGTGTTACACTATGAATTGCCGAATCGATTGGAGGTCTCAGACAACAACTCTCACAAATAACGGGAGAACTATAATAATTCCACTTTGTGAAATTCATAACACCTCCCCCATAGGACCACCACCCACAAAGGCAAGGAAATTTTAAACGAAGGCAATTCCAAGGCCCCCTCCACCCCCAGCGCTCAACACTTTGACCCTCGGAAGGAAGTCCAGGCCCGGACCACAATGACAGATAGCCATGATGCAAGCTACTCTTCCACCCCTACCACTCACCCAAAAATGTTGCGAGCAATAGGTACAAGAAGCCATCCTTTGTGCACAATGCTACATCAATAGAAGTTAATGGCCCGGAAGGACCGAAGGAGGAGAAGAATCTCTGATCCCTTCTTGGCCTACACTAACATGGGGCAATCCTCTCCAAGAGAGAAGAGCTCAACACCGCACCTTGGAAGCCTAGGGCTACTATTAAGACAAGTGAGCTGCTTGGGTTCAAAAACTTCCTATGACACGAAATACCGATCCCAACTCACTGGGGTTTAGAAGCTAGCAACACAAGAACCTGTGTCAACTCCAGACGTAGTTCCACAAGAACCTACCCTCGAGCCCATGGTGAACGACCAAGCCCACAGAGTGTCATGATTCCGCGCATAGTGCAACTCAATGAGAAGGTCACGCAGGTCATTGAGGAAGCAACACAAGAACCGACCCCTAAAAAGGAGGTAGTTACACAAGAACCTTCCTCTAGGCCAGTGCGCACACCATCAAGGGACACTTTACTCATCAATAGACCACCCATAGTGTTACCCCGGTATAGCCTACCTACTACATCAAGGGTCGTGGTACCACAACAGTTGGCTTCCACACCAATTTTACAACCACACAAGAACCCGTGTGCCTTACCTCAAAAGAGTTCCATCAGAGTGAATGCAATAGCACCAATACACCCCTGACAACTAGGATGAGGCATAAACTCAACACATGCTCTACTTGGTTGATGATGTGGTATGCTGCTGGTCGGAATTTGTCTCCATTGCATTCCACATAATCATCAAGTCTAGGTCTAGGTGAGTCTGTATGATAGGCATATCACTCCCATGCACCAATAGCTCACAAGTCCTTGGTATTTCAATGCATCCATTCACATTCATGCTCAACATTAGGTGAATACGGCCAATACATCTCTTGTGCAATATCTTCATGTTTGCATCCTTGCACGCTAACCTCATGAGTCTATGCGACACCTAGTCCATTCACCCCATTTTTCCCTTTGCACGATGCCCTCAGCATCCATAGCCCCCTTCTTTTCCTTGTTCCCACCCCCTCCTTTCCCGCTCTATCATTTTTCCTCTCTCTTCCTCTTTCACCCCCCCTCTCTCTCACAAATTTTGACAACTACTAGCCTCACCACTATCACATGGCCTTTCTATTATCCCCATGACCGCCTCTATTCTGTTATCCCCACGGCCATTTCCTTTTTGCTATCCCCATGACCATCACCTTTTTGTTATCCCCATGGCCGGTTGCCATAGCTTCTATCCTACGAACCGTCACCTTCCTGCTAACCCGCTGACCATCGCCATAGATCCAGTCCCCACGACCTTTTGCCTTATGCTATCCCCTCGACCATAGGGATACCAAACACTATAAAAGGCCCCCCTATCCCCCCGGGTCATCGCCTTAGCAAAAATAGCAGAAATACGTCAAATTTCTGACAGACCTTCCCCAACCCTCTGCCCTCTTCCAGCCTACATTCTAGCCCCCAGCCTCCTCCTTCTCCATTGACTCTCTTCTCATGCAACTACCCTCCTTTTTTCCCATGGATCCTGCGAGACAGCAGAGCTCAGCCTCCACCCCCAAATCTATAGCCCATTGGCCCCTCCGAATCCTAGAGTACACCCTCAGGGACAATCCGAATGCCATCTAACATTCCAACAAAGGACTTGCAAATGGAGGAGGAAATCTCAACACAGTAGGCTACTCAAGATGTGTCAATGATAGCTACAACTACTCCCTCCAGGACATCCAGGAAGTGTACTCTAGCTCCAACCCAAGGGGAGTACAAGATTGTGTAGTCCCAGATGCACTCGCCACTTGGAGAAGCCTGGCTACAACAACTCCACAGATGCGCAATCCACTCAAGAAATTATGGAAGTTCTCCCCCTCACCCAGCTCATTACCCAGTCTATTCCCCTCACTGAATCCGATGCCAGCCTTTAACCTCGTTGGTGCTTCCCTTTTTTCAAGAAGGAGCAATTTTGGTGCTACTATCGCAACGCACATGTCAACCAATGGATCCACCCCATTTACATGCCCATGGAACACCAATGGACCTGGGCCCACTTCCAAGAGCTCCAACAAAAGGCCCAATATTCTTTACAACTTCCCGAAGATCAATTTTCCCAAGGAAATGACTCAGGAGGGATTTTGCTTCCACGGTCATTGTAACAGTCCACTTTAACTACCTCATCCTCTTGCTCCTCAATGATCTCCCCACCCCCACTCAGCCAATTGACGACAAGCGCCATAATCTCAATAACCAAATTGTATTCAACCTCAACATTGGCCCCTCTCAGTTCTAGGACCTCCGCCTCTACCTTCAAGTCTGCAACCTCCATGGCCATCACCTTCGAGGACATGTATGCCACCCACTTTTGTAAGTTATGCTCGTAATTCACATGGATTAGACCCCACCAATTGGACCACTACACAGTACCCAAGACAGTCCTCTCCACCCACCTACTCTAGTGCAGCTGATTCGAGAGTGGCTCAACAACAAGAAGGGGGGCATGTTAACAACCGTAGCCATGAAGTAGAATGATGCATCTAGCCATATGAGTTTTGAGCCCCAAATGGCTCAACACCAAGCTAGGCCTATGGGGTTTGAGCTGTAAATTGCTCAATATTGACCTCACCATATGGGTTTTGAGCGTCAAATCTCTTAGAACAAAGGCAGGCACTCGGACCATCCAAATTGGCAAGGATAATATAAGAGCCATTTGAATCCTATATAAAGATAACACAAGAGCCATTTGAAGACGAGAGGAGGTTGAGAGAATGCCTTGGTGCCATATGGGCCCATGTGGGGTAGCAAAAGAGAGACAAGAGAGAGTGGTATAAGGAAAAGTGTTGGCCCTCCTTTCCAAAGGTGACTTGTATAAAAGGCCAAATGGTTGACTTTGGTCTTCATTATTGTATGCACAAGTTTGGAATACAAGCTCCCTCTTCTCTTCCACGAGTCTCTTTGGGTGTCCTCTTGTTTCCTTTATGCCTTTGTGTTTGCCACTCCATCCCCATTCGTTCTCCTCTTCTTCTCCCCTTCTCCCTCGCTTCTACCATCTCCCCTTTCCCTCTTTCTTTGGTGTAAAGACATTGCAACAACCCGGGAGCCACTTGAGTGACACAAGCGAATGGCTCGTGCTTTGCATTGCTCTCACAAGGAGTAGCTTGGAATGGAGACTCTGATGGCATTCCTTCAAGAACCCCATGACATGTGAGTTACCATTGAGACTAGAATGCAGGGCACAATCTGAGGAGCAACAAGCTAGACTCAGGGAGGGATCTGACAGGTAGATCAAAACCCTCTAGGATCTCTTAGCGCAAGAGTGCGCCCTGAGAGTAGCCATGCAGGTATAAAACAAGAGACTATGTACCTCTGGCCAACCCAAGTAATCAACATTAGAAGACAAGAAGCAGTAGGAGTTCTAGATGTATTGGGAGGTATGTGGTTCTCTGGTTAACCGTAGTTAACCCTCTTGGTAATAAACCAAGCCTCCTCAACCGAAGTCAGGTTTACTTGACCAGAGTCGAGTATCTTTGACCGTAGTCAATTCTTTGACCATTAAAAGAACTCTTTGACCATAATTAACACAGATAAAAACTCTTTAATTATGATCAGATAAATGGTCAAGTGCACTTAGACTTAGGACATTTACATTGTGGTGACAAAAAGTGAAGCTGAAAGGGGATATATAGTAGCTCAGTTGGTGTTGGCCAGCATGGTATATGCTTGTCGGAGGTTCCGACCATATTTGTTGTCTCAAACTTTTGTAGTCTTAACCAATTGTACCTTGCTTCCGCAATTGTTGAGCAATACTTATCTCTCAAGATGTATGATTAGGTGGATAACTGAATTGCAAGAGTATTCATTTACCTTCTTGGTAGAAGAATCTACAAGAGCATTATTGGCTAATCTACTCACGTACAAAGAGGGTCCCATATTGGTGAAAGAAGTTGAAGAACGCACTGCAAAGATGGAGGACCAAGTTTTGGAAAATGCATTTGTCTTGCATTTTGATGGCTCTTTCAAAAAGAGTTTAAACAAAGCAAGCGAAGGAATTGTAGTGCACGATTCAGAGGGGAAGGAGGTTCAAAGGGCATGCATTCAGCTTAAGGCATCAGGCAGCAATAATGAAGCTGAATACACAGCTTTGTATGAAGGCCTCCAGGTATGTGCTAACCTGGGAATTAGGACATTGATAATCAAAGGTGATGCTTTGCTGGTTGTAAAATAGATTTTAGGTGTTTGGAAAACAAAACATGTCCATCTCAGGAACTGGGTGAGTATTATCAAGAAAAGATTAGGACAGCTTGAAGCTTGGACTCTACAGCATGTGGATAGAAGTCAGAATACTGTTGCTCATGATGCTACCTAGGGAATGACTGAAGCACATGTGAAGGCTGCAAGAATACAGATTTGTGGAAGCCTGTCAACCTTATGTCATGATTGGTGACGTTCTGTACATGAAGGGAGCTAATTTGATTCTCAGGAGGATACCATGGCATTTAGAGATCTTGCACATATTAGAAGCCAATCATGAAGGTATATGTGGAGGCCATTTTGCCTTCAAGATCATGTTGAGGAAGATTCTGACAGAGGGGTATGTATGGCATTCTTTACAAAGGGACATCACGCATTGGTGTAAGTCTTGCTTCCAATGCCAGCAAATGGGTAAGAGAATCCTTCATCCAAAGCTTCAAAATGTAGTTGCCTTTAATATCTTTGAGAAATGGGGTATTGATGCAATCAGACCAATGCCAATGACTGCACGAGGAAACTGCTACTTATTGACTGCTGTTGATTATCAGCCTTGATGGGGTGAGGCAAAGCCTATAAAGGCGGTCAATGCGAAGACAGTCAATAAGTCTATTTGTGAAGATATCTACTACTGATTCGACATACCCTTGGAGCTTGTATTTGACTGTGGACCCAGGTTCAGAAGTGAATTGATGGATCTCCTTTGTGACAAACTAAAAATCAAACATAGGTATGCAACTTCTCACTATCCACAGTGCAATGCTATGGATGAGTATTTCAATGGTGTGTTAACTGGCATTATGGGAAAGATGATAAGAACCCATGAGAAAAGTTTGGACCTCACTACATCATGGTGTTTGTGGGCATATCGTGTTGCTGTAAAACAAGGTACACATAATAATGGATAACTCAGCATTTATTCAGACATAAGGTAATGTGTGTCATGTAGAAGCAATGTAACAATGTGTTGATGCTTGATATCTTGAGATGGCTACTAAGCCAAGCTAGTAAGGCATGGGTTCTTTGGTCTACCAAAGAGGGTGGGGAGACACCTACTGTTGCTAAAGCCTAGCAAAGTGCTAAAGGATGATGCCATCTAAGGTGTCAAGACAAAGTGCTAGTTACTAGTTATATAAATCACGCACTATGATGTCATAGAGTCATTAGACCTGTGATGAGGTATGAACCTCATATGAGAGAAGTAGATGAGGAACCAAGAAGGATTTTGATGTGAATAAGCAGTGACAAGCTTCTTATGTGAATTCCAATGCGGGTTTATTGATTGTTAGGTCAAACCTTTCAATTGAGGACAACTGCTTTTGAAGGATAAAACCTTCCCTAAACCACAATAAAGATAAATTTGAATTGTAGATCTATCCACTTGGAATTTGTATGAAAATCATGGGCATACTGTTGGAAAAAACTCAAAGTTTATGCAAGAAATGAAAGAACTCAGTAAAGGAAACACAAAGTTGGAATAAGACTCAACATGTAGAATAGAACTATTATTCCAAATGGAAAATTGAGAGAAAACACCCATCTACATCTCCTTAGACCTATGGGTTTTCTTGGAGATTACATCATAGCAGAAGATCTAGAGAGTAACATTCCAGAACTTGATGTGCGGAAAATAGATAAATGCAAAAGGAGAACTCTAACATGAGAGATGTGAGAGAGCTTCCTAACTACAGTACATTGCTTTATTTATACTGATGGCATAAATGGCCTTACTACAGCTGTACATGAGTTCCAAATCGGCATACAAAACTGAGCTAAGAAAACTCCCCTGATTGCGATTCCGGGAGATGAGCTATGCTGCTGAAATAGAACCCCAAATCTCACAGCTGTTGCTGTCCCAAACCTGAACTGTGGTGTTGCTAGTCCCCTCCACCTTGGGCCTAAACTGTACCACGGTGGATCTGGGTTGCAGTATGGATGCTATGTTGGAGCGGAGGAGGGCTGCACAAGGGCCAGAAGACTGCGCTAGGATGGAAGCACACTAACATGCACAAGATAGTACGTCCATGAACATTGCTTACATTAACATGCATAAGATAGTACATCCATGGACATTGCTAACAAGAATGTCCATGGACATTGCTAACATGAACATGCACAAGATAGTACACCCATGGACATTGCTAATAACAAGAACGTTTGCGGAGCACATTTAATCTGAGTAATAATGTACTAGCCAATCAATTGTCATAGATTAGAAGTTTGCTCTACATTTTGACATAGATTTTTTAGCTTGTGATTCATCATACACCATGGTCACCATAATTCCTTATAGTTTTTCAAGACAATCTAGTTGGTGAAATAAACCTTCAATTAGCACCATTATCTAGTATTTTACTCATAATCATGCAAGAATTTGCATAGTCCAGTAGACCTTGATGCTACCATGTTGGACCTTGGGTTAGACCAACAAGCAGACTTACTACCATAGGCACAAGAATGGGTGGTACTCGTGACTTATAATCACGCAGCTCTTTGTTAACTTTTGAATGGCGAGCTATAGCGGACAATGAATGTTTGTTAAATTATGAATGGTGAGCACGACAATAGGAGATAGTGACCCTGCATTTAGAGTAGGGGCAACCACAAACCAAGGGCGATAGACCAGTAGTAGGGAGCACGAACCGAGTGTATTAGTTTTAGAAGTCGGTTTTGCAGTAGTGTAGAAGAGTCATTTTAATAGGAAGAAGAGGGCAGAGTGAGTCTTGTTGTGAAATCTATGCTCTCTCTCTCTAACCTAGCTTGCTAGGATAGGAGTTTGCTATTGAGTGAACAGTTTAAGCCAACATGGCTTGCTAGTAATAGACTTCGCTTTGATACAAGTGTGGATTTATTTCCATTGTCTATTTTGCTCTCATTTGTCTATTAATTGATAACAATTTGATTTACCCATCATCATGCGTTTTATCCTTCAACAGCAACTCAGACCTTTGAAGTATTTTGTTGCCATCTATGTTTGACACAACCAAGCATGCACGTAAACAATTCGCTAAGGATTGCAATAGGGAGAATTTTCACGCGAGCACTACACACTTGGGTTAATTGTTCACAAGCAACACAGACTGAGGGTCTGCAGCGTGAGGGGGGTGTAATATCTTTTCAATTTGCCCCCGTTAAGGTAACCATCCATTTCCACTCCATTTAGGGTAGCCATTCGGCATGCGCCTTGCGGAGTAATCTCCACCATGCGATAGGGACCCATGACCCTATATTTAAGATTACATTTGGTGTTGCGGAGGCTATAGAGGAGTGCAAGATCTCCTTCCTCAAGGTCCTTGTTTGTGAGGTTGTGGTCGAACCATTTTTTGCACCATGCCTTCTTCTCTTGGAGGCAATAGGCTGCACACAATCTTATTTCCTCTAGCCATTTGAGATCAATCAAGCCCTCAAACAAGGAATTTTCGGTGAGCCTTTCCTTGACCGTGATGCAAAGGATGGGCACTACATATTACATTGGCATAACTGCTTCTACCCAAAAGGCTAGGTTGAAGGGGGTCCAATTCGTGTTGTAAGACATTCGGTAGGCCCACAATGTGGCAATGACCTTGTGTTCCTAGTCGGTTTGACTGGCTTACACGGTGTAAGTTATAATCTCACAGCATTTCTTGTTTGAGCTCCTAGCCAGGCCATTTACCCTAGGGTAGTATGGCGTTGACTTCCTATGTATGATCATGAATTCACTAGTCAGGATCGCTATAGTTTCATTAAGGAAACAACTTTTCTTATGGCTCGGCCCTCCACCCATTTGGTGAAATAATCTGTGGCTAGGATAATGTATCTAGCCCATGTTCCTCTAGCTGCTGGTTTGATCGGGCCAATAAAGTCTATGCCCCATTTCTCAAACCACTATTCAGTTAATAGTCCCATTAAGGGCATCATGTCCGCTTTATTTGGGATTTGCACTCTTTGGCTTGATGAACTCAGTTGCATCTTTGAAGAGAGTTGGCCACCACCATAGGATTCCCTGCAACTTTTTATGTACCGTAACATCAACGGCGGTGAAGTGACCACCTGCAATCCCTCAATGTGCTTCTTCAAGCACATCGATGTATTTGTGCATGATGCCATCCTTGCCCATGTGGTATAGTTGGCTTGCAATTAGCTAATATGAAGTTGCATCCGTCCCTCTTGAGGACTTTGTCTAGAGGCAACCTATTTGCCAGGTATTGGCCTATTTCGGCAGCCCACTCCGGAATTATGTCATTGAGAAATAGGGGAGCATCTAGGAGTGACTCCCGTTGGAGCCTCCCCATTGGGAAACCTGGAGAGGTGGTTTGCTAGGACGTTGGTCTTCCCTTTACGTACCACAACTATGAAGTGAAACTCCAAGAGGATTAGCATCTACCTTGTGATGTGTCCCTTTAGGCAGGGCTTGTTAACCAAATAGAATAGGGCTTGATGATCTACAAAAACGACAAACTTGATGGCTAAAGTGTAATGCCTGAACTTCTTAACCATGTAGACCATGGCTAGGTCTTACCTCTCTGTTGTCGTATAATTAACTTCGGCATCGTTTAATTGTCAATTAGCAAACTACACCGGGTAGTCTAGGGTGTACTCCCCTAGTTGTGCCTGATGGCAAAGTTTGAGGCATCTATGTGGATGTGGAATATTAGATTCCAATTCGGGGCCCGCAATACCGGTGTTGTGGCCAAAGTTGGCTTGAGGGTCTCAATGGATTTCTAACATTCCTCAATCCACTCAAAGACTACTAACATCTTATATAATGGCCGAGCTATGTCTGCGTAAAACACGATGAGCCTTCGATAGTAGCCCGTATGGCCCATAAACCGATACACTCCTTTGGCATTGTTAGGGGGAGGTAATTCTAGAAAAAGATTGATCTTGTTGTAATACGTTGAGATGCCATTCTTGGACACTATGTGACTAAGAATCACACCATGTTTGACCCAATTTTGGCACTTGAGGGGATTCAAGGATATCTGATACAACCTACATATTTCAAGGACTAGTTTTAGGTATCTCAAGTGATTATCCCATGTCTAGTTCATGCACACATCATCCAAGAAAACTTCTATGAAGTCCCTTAGGTACTCCTGCAAGACGGTGATCATCAACCATTGGAATGTGGCGGGTGCATTGGTAAGCCCAAATGTCATTACTTTGGCCACGTACACACCCCACTCGGTTGCGAAGGTAGTTTTATGTTGATCTTGTGGTGCAATAGATACTTGATTGTATCCCGAGAATCCATCTAGAAGCTACAAGCTTTTTTTTCGGCTACTCTATCTAGAACATTTTTCGTGAAAGGCAAGGGATAGTGGTCATGCCTAGTGGTAGAGTTGACTTTTTTCAGATCCACGCATACTCGAATCTTTCCATTCTTCTTTAGGACTATCACGATGGGTGACACCCAGTCTGTATGCTCTATCTCATAGATGAATCCTGCATCTATGAGTTTCTGGATATCCTCCCTCACTATGAGCACTTATTTGGCATTCATAAGATAGAGATGCTGACACAATGGCCTGACATCATTTAGCATGGGTATCGGGTGTTGCACAACTCTAGCGGCCACAACCTTCAGATCTATCTATTTCTAGGCCATGAAGTCCTTGTACTCTCGAAGGAGGGCAATTAAAGCATTCTCCATATTGGGAGTGAGGTCATCTGCTATGAATATTGGTTGTGGGTCCTCCCCTTCGGGCGCCAGTTTTACCTCCTTAGCTAGGCCATCGTATCCTTGGAAGCACCATTCTTCCTGATTTCTCTTAGCCTATTGGTATAAGATCTTGCGATACTCGATCATGTAGGCCTTATAATGGGAAGGTATATTTCGTAGGTCCTCCTTCTCTTCGTCGTCCTCCTCCTCGACTCCCCTTGGGGTGTATTCCTGTTGGCCCTGGCAAGAGCGGGATTTTGGGAGTTGGGAGCTTCAAACTTGAGGGATGCTCCTTCATGGCACTTATGAAGAGGTAACCTTGCTCAATTGTGATTCCCAATTGGAGGAGAACTCATAGAGTCAAGAACTTAATCTTGGCACTAAAGACATGCATACAACAGTAGTGTTAAGTGCCAATCTTTTCGCCAAGCAATTGTAGATTGTTAAAGAGCTCTTTACCAAGTACAAGAATGTGTTTGCCTAGGATTACACTGATCTTTGGGGAGTTCCTTCGGAGTTATGTAACCATAGAATTCCTTTGGTACCAGATGCCAAACACATTCGGCAAAAAAGATACGTAATGAATCCCAATTATACCAAACAAGTGAAAGCTGAATTAGATCAACATCTTCAAGCAGGTCATAAATGCTATCGACTACAGTAATTTTTTGTTTCCCATTGTGTTAGTTCCAAATAAACTTCAAGTATGTGTGCATTATAAAAAATTGAATGCTTAGACTATTCATGATCCATTCTCAATACCATTCACACATGGAATTCTAGATCAAGTTGTAGGACATGAAATGTATTCATTCATGGATGGTTACAGTGGCCACACACAAATCTCTGTAGCTCCAAAAGATCGATCTAAGACTACGTTTATTACCGAATGGGGTGCTTATGTAACTTGCATAATGTTTTTTGGTTTGAGGAATGCTTTTTGATTTTTGGTTGGTTGATGCCTCTGGATATGCATTAAGTATCATTTTGGGACAACCTGATGGTCGATTTCATTACCCCTTGTATTCTAACGGTCGATGGTTGACACCTATTGAGTCTAACTATAGCACAACCAAGCGTGAAGCTCTTGGCATGATATTGAGTGTACAAAAATTAAGGCTTTATTTATTGGACAATACCTTTGTTTTCTATGTTGATCATTAGTCCTTAACTTTATTTAATCAATAAGACTGTTATTCAAGGGTAGCTTGCATGTTGGATGCTACTTTTGTAGGAGATCAACTTTAAGATTATGCATAAGCTTGGTAAATCACAAGTGGATGCTGACTATTGTGTCAACTACCTACAACAAGCGGTTTTTAAAGAACTTCTTGATGCCAAGCTCTTTGAGTTGATTATTATGAACATGCATATGCTCAATTGATAGATTACTTGTCTCATATAACACAGTAGGCCAAGAGACAAATGCAAGTAGTTAGCCTTGAAGGCTTGGAAAGTCACCTTAATGGTGGGCATATTTATTGATAGTGTGGAGATGGTGTTCTGCGTTGATGGGTTCTACCTAATGAACCTGCCATAGTCTTGCAAGAAGCTCATTCGTGGCCATTTGGTGGACACTTCTAGGGAGAATTGATAGCTCAAAAGGTCTTGCAACCAGGTCTCTGGTGGGAATTTTATTCAAGGATTCTCATACTAAGTGCATGTAGTGTGATATATGCCAATGTAATGGAAATCTTTTGCCAAATTTATATATGCCATTGCAGCCTACGTATCCTTGGGAAGCATTCCAGAGATGGGGATGGGACTTTATTGATCCTTTCAAGTGTGCTCGGGTCACATCAGATGATTCAAAGGAGAAGGAAAGCATGGCATGATCGGCATATTGTGCCTCAACACTTGGAAAAGGGTTTTCTGGTGTTACTATATAATGCCAAGTTAGGACCCCTAAAAATATATTTCAAAATTGGATTCAATGGGCCCAACAGGTTGACTAAGTCTTTCCCAATGGGATGGTATAGCTTGAGGATTTGCAAGGAAAATTTTCCTTTGAGTTGTATAATAGGAGGAAATTGAAGCCACTCTGAGCAGCAAGTTCCTCAGTAACACAAGGCTTGGTGGATACGGGTCACTTGGTTGAGAATGTCTTGGTTGATCTATGTGCAATAGCACTTATGCCAGTAAGCTACTTAGTGGCAGTAGAGGGAAGGAATTACATGCAGCCACGTGGGATTACGAGGGCATTAATTTAATATGATCATACCCACTAACAGGGTGTTTTACTGCATCATGCAACCACTCAAGTGACAAGACGTCCATCTTTAGATATTCGTCCTTCACTCTTTTCCTCATCATCTTCCTCATTTGTATCTACTTGTTATTGCATTGCTCTCTGCATTGCCTCTGTTGACCATAGCCCCATCCCCTTTCTAGACTTCCTTTCCCTCATTTCCATCCCCACTCCATTCTATGTGTGAATATATGATATTTGTGATCATCGAGGAGTATAGAGCATGCACACTATATATAGCAACAGAAGCCCTAGTCAATCACCTTTTTGTGGGCATGTCATGTAAATGGTGGCATAAAAAATGAAGAATACATGGACTATTTTTGGTGTACTTTGATAAAAATTCGCACAAAGATGGTTGAACCAATTTTCAATTGGATATTTCCCAAAAGAGAGGTTTGAATTGTACCTCCTTCAATGCCTGCACCAAGCTGACTGAATTGAAGTAGAACAAGGGGGAGTCAGTCCAAGATTTTGTGCTATGGATATGAGCATTGATCAATCAGTTTTGACAACTGTGCCAGATGACACGTCCATGAGATCCTTATTCATTATGCGATGTCCTCAGGTGGACTTGCATAAGCCAGAGGTAGTAAATTTGAGTAAGATATATGAGGTTGTCACTGTAAAGGAGAATGAAGGCATTAAGGGCAAGACAAAGAAAAAGGATACAGGCAATGACACTAAAGAATCGCTAGCAAAGAAAGATAATCTCAATTCCGAGTTGGCATTGAATGAATTGGGCATTCAAAGAAGCTGCCAGGTGGTAATGAGAAATGGTGCAACAAGTGTTCTAGGAATGGATACTTAGAAGAAGATTGCAAAACCGAATATTGTTACACTTTCACTAAGTTTGGGCATGATTACTCAGACTTTTGGTTCAATGGCAAAAAATTATGAGTATTTGCAAACTAGGTGATGACTAATACTCGGCCTACTAGTGGCAAACCACTGCATCCCGAGTAGAATAAGGACAAAGGAAAAAATGGTAAGGAGGAGGTATGGAGAAGAATACAATCCCTTCAAAGATTTGATGTTTTTGTTGTGGAGAGAATCATCTCCGTTCTGATTGTCCAATTTGGGCTTAGCATCTGAACTTCCTTAAAACTAACATAGAGAGAAAGGAAGAGGATCCAAAATGCCGTGTAGTTGTAGCCGAGTTACTAGACTATGGTGTATCTGACAAAGATGTTAATTGAACGGCATAAAAGGAGATAGCTACTAAAATTTCCAAAGGATTGAAGGGCAAGACACCAGCCATTGAGATGCATTTTGAGCAGTTTAAATGACTTATCTATGGATGAATTGAGTCTTAAAAATCTAAAGAACAAAGTATGGAATAGGAGCTGAGTTCTCCATCACATTCTAGTGCAGAGCTAGCCCGAGCTTGGAAAATATTCCAGAGCATGAAAATCATTATTACGTTCACGGAATCAATGCGGATAGCCCCGTATTGCCTAGAATTCTTCACACAACAAATCAAGGAATCGAAAGAGCAACCAGAGGAGATTGATTCTTTGGTTACTATCCCTGTCTTCAACACACTTGTTGTGGATGAAGAAGTGCTAGTTATCACTATTAAAGTCAAGAAGTCATAAATGGTGGTCCAAGAGTTAATATTATTTTTGAAGATATTGAGAAGATATTGCAAAATGGCTCACGTTTAAGACGTTCAAACCATCTCCATTTCGAGCCGGCAACAAAGATACATAATGAATTTGCCCAGATTGCAACTCCGTTATATGAATTGAGTAAGAAGGATGTCAAGTTTAAATGGACCACTCAGTTGTCTTTTGTATTTCGAGGCTTGAAAAGCCACGATACCGCTACACCTAATTTAAGGCAACCCATATGGGATATCATATTCCATGTGCATGTTGATGCCTCTGGATATGCATTAGGGATCATCTTGCCACAACCCGATGGTTGATTGGATTGCCCATTGTATTATGTGAGTCGATTGTGGACACCTATTGAGTCTAACTATAGCACTACCAAGCATGAAGCTCTTAGAAAGATATTGAGTGTATAAAAATTAAGGCAGTATTTACTCGACAATCCCTTTGTTTTCTATGTTGATCATGAGGCCTTTGTTGGAACATGGGGGAGAATATATGCATTGTGGCAAGAGGAGTGAGAACACAAAAGATGTAGCAATGGGTGTTCTATTGATTGTAAGAGGGGTTAATCTCTCTTATAGAAATGGGGAGAGGGTGGCCTAGATCATAGGCACCTCCCCTACATCAGTGGCAATCAGCCCCTACATCATAGGAATTGCCTAAATCAAAGGAACCTCCCATGTGGGGGAAACCCTTGTACTTACATCATCACCTGTGTCATGGTCTATGGCACTAAGTGTGTGCCTCTTCTACACACACACACACACAGAACCATATGACTGCTACTGGATGCACACATGCACCTAGCAAGTCCTTTATCACAAATATTCCAACATACCCCAAGGGTTTGTCTCTTGCTATGTCAAGGATACATCTAGTCACATAGTTTCTCATGCCATCTCATGGTGGTCAAGGATAAATCTATGGCTAGCATCTCATGCTAGCAAAGGTGCCCAAGGGTCAAGGTTCCATTTCCCTTGCTATCCTAAAGCTTCCACATACCATTCAAGATCTTATAGACCTTCTCTATAGAGGAAGAGGGTGTAGGTATAGGAAAAATGTGAGAACTGCCTATCCAGCTAAACTCCTTGCTATAGTTGAGGTAAGAACCTCCTTTCCATTGCTTTTCTCCATTTCAAAGCTCTATCCTTCCCATAATCAGTACATGTGAGGTGTAGTCAGAGCAAATTCTCTCCTTATTACTAGCCACGTTATCCATTCTAAATTTTTTTTAACACATAACTGACCCCAACTTTGTAAACTCTTTCTAAAGAGGAGCCTTGCTGCC
Organism: Dipteris shenzhenensis; assembly: GCF_047967505.1. NCBI lineage: Eukaryota > Viridiplantae > Streptophyta > Polypodiopsida > Gleicheniales > Dipteridaceae > Dipteris > Dipteris shenzhenensis. Next base: position 16,081,896 of record NC_141601.1, on the reverse strand, counting down.
TTAAATTTATTATTTGTCAGAGGCTTATCCTTTTGTATAAATGACAACCATCTAGAATCAAGAGTCTTGAAAGGCACCCTTCCCTAAGAAAATCATCCGACGCTTTATTCGCTCAGAAACCTTCCAAAAGAGACCTCTACAAGGGGATTCCCTTGATAAAACAAGGTTCTTAACCACACAAGGTAGAAAGGAGAAAGTTCCCCTTTTGCTCTTAGCAATTGCTGCTGATCACTTTGGTTACCCTATCTTGCCATCTCTTCAAGGGGCCTTATTAACTATTGTATAGCATCCATTCTTTGAGCTCTTACCTTATCCCTATGCTTTCTTGCTACTTTGAGAACCATTTGAGTGTTTCCCATAGCCTTTTCCCAAGCCTTTGAAATAGAAATATTCTCAGCAAAGCTCCTCCTCCAAATATTGGAGATTTGAGTCTGCACACTCTTGAATTTCAAGAGGCTAGGATCTACCTTAAACCAAGAAGTGGCTCTCCACCCACTGCCAAAATCATAGCATAAAAGGACAGGTTTATGATTAAATAGGTAGAGAGAGGAGAAGGTTTGGCCTATCATCTTGCTTGCTAATCAAGTTTTGGGATATATAGATCCTGTTAAGTCTGGCTTCCATTCTATTGTCCTGTGTCTGGTTGTACCAAGTGAATTCCCTTGCAAGGGAAGCATCTACCAATGGAGACTATCTTTTAGTTCATACCAGGCATGCACCTCTAATTCCTTGACAAGAGATTGGAGTGCCTCTACATGTGTTTTCCTTCCTTCTTCATAGTGACAGTTAGATTTTCTAGGTCTATAACATAAATATGAGTTGATGTCCTGATACGTAATTGTATATAAGTATGGGTACTATACTAGCTAGTGTTTCCACTCTTTGTTGCAAAATAGTGAATGCATCATTTAACTCCAGTAAGGTTGGGAGATCCCTTTATGAATATAGCAATTGCTTGTTGCATTACCAGTGCAAATTAATCTTGTAAGTTTACTTCAATCAACAATAACAATACAACACTCAAGCATGTAATACTAGATGCCATATATTTTGTATAACTTTGACTGTGCATGTGTATTAAGAAGCCAAACATGATTGGATTTTGGTTGTTCTTAGACGCTTTCCAGAAATTGGACCAAATTTATAATAAGTCCAAGCTTACTCTCTTCAAGGTGATGGTCATAAATAAATCATATTCTCCACCTCATTAATTCAGCCAAGGTGTTTATCTTAGAAGCTACATGTCCTAGTATCAAATCATTTCCTCTCCAAAGAAAAGAACTTTCTAGTAAATTTTAAAGCTCGTTGTTGTAGTAGTAGAATGGGAAGTGACATCATGTGACAAAGACCATTTTCTAGGTAGGTGCCAAGTGAAGAGAGAATGCAGGATCAAGAAGGTTCATCTTTAACATCAGTGTCAAAAGCATGTTGATCCTCCACAGCAGCAGCAAGAGTTATAGGAGGATGTCGAGTAGTTGAACCATTCTTGTTCTTTTGGCTGAATCTATTGCATTCTTAGTAGTAAAAGGGGAGGCATGGTAATTCGTGGACTGCCTCTACAAAAGGCTTCAGTTTCATCCTGAGGCTAATCGAGAGAGTTGTTGAAGATTGTTATAGCTTCACTAAGTCCTCGACCACCAAGATACAAAAGAAAAGAACTTTCTAGTAAACCAAACATAGAAATCAACAAGCTGTGTGGCACAATCAAGGAAAACAAGAAAAAACATTGGGTGTTGACTAGTCTGTTTCTCTGAACTCACTACCTAGGGAATCTCTAAAATAGGGGCCAAAAACCAAGGCAGGGGACTATACATCCCACGAATGCATCGCCTTTTGAATACATAGAGGATGCTTGTAGACCAAGCCTTGCAGAAACATGCCTGCCTCTTAGTGGTCATCTGACATCCCACACTGTAATATGGCAAGCATAGTGTAGCGAATGTCCTACCAAACGGCAATGGGGGTGACTACTAAGGGGACCTATGGCCTCCCATCACTAGGTTGCAGTGGGTAACCCTAGTGCTGCAAGCAATTATCCTATATACATCTCCCAAATGTTGCAAGAAGTGACGCTAGATAGAGTCTCCCAATACTCTCCTCTCAAGAAGAAATAAGACATTATTGCCAAGCAGGGAAGTCACATACCTTATCTAGAAGACCTTGTGACCCTAGATCGTGTAAGCGGGTGTTGTAATGTCAATGGAGAGGGCATGACCCGGATCATTTAGCCAAGTAGCTATACCGCATATGAAAATAGATTGTGCAATGTAATGAAAATATTGGACTCACATACAAGAGCAAAACTTGAACCGTTCATTGTGTTCATGTGAAGAAGTAATTGTAGCTTTTTCAAAACAATATGTGGAAGATGCATGGGTTAACAGGATGATGCTAAGAACTAATTGTAGGTTCTTAAAAAAAAAAGGTGGAAGATGTATGAATGAAATTGGCTAGTTTAGGCATGCCTTAAGAGAAGAGTAGAAAAAGATGCATAAAAAGGTTCAAAGAAGACAAGTGCGCTTAACGAAAAGCTCAACGAGAAAATAGAGAGTTTTTCCTAGAGAATTGGTATAGAGCCAAAACTTAAAATTGCACACTTTTGAGCAAATAATAAAATTTTTAGACCATGAGCCGGGGAAATTGTTCAAGATTGTGCATGGAGTAAAAATCAACCATAGAAGCCGAGATGTGTCGGCCCATTTGGGAGTGCATAGAAGTCATGGGGCCTCAAATCGTGCCACGTGGAAGGAGATCCCATATAGAGGTTGGCGTAGGAAGGTGGGAGGGAGGCATAGTTAAGCGCATGGCAGCACCCCCGGAAGACATACTTACCTGGGCGGGGTCAATCGGTGATCAGGAAGGCCGATGGCCTAGGGTCGGCCTCTCCATTGCACTTCGGACGGGCTGCACCCTAGCATCTCCCTACGGGGAGAGTGCACGTCATAATTTGTGGCAGCGGGGGCTCGCGTTCGCGCGGCCCCCTTCCAATCCAATTTCAACTCGCAGAGCAGAGATGCGGGGGTCGCCTCTCCAAGGTACAACCCACTTCCGACGTCATCTAAATCCATTATTGGCTGCACGCTGCTCCGAGCGCTTTTCGGTTCTTCTAGCATCTTATTCCGCACTACTGTGAGTGAGATTGGAGGGATCTTCATTGTGTACTTGGTGTGTTTTCATGGAGCTTGAGGCTGAGGCCTGTGCATGCCTTGGGCAATGTTGTTAAGCCTAGACATCAAGTTGCGATTGAGGAGTGGAAGGATAAAGACATTGAGGCATTGTCAATGATCATTGGCACGACAGCAGCAGATTCCGTCCTTCCACACATGAATAGTCGCAATGATGGCAAGTGAGGTATGGAGAATCCTAAAGGACTTGTATGAGACTATCAACCCTGAAAGGATCCTCATCATCAAGGATCAGCTGTTGACCATTAGTCTGCAGGAAGATAGAGTGTGCATGACCACCTCATGGCGATGAAAATCATTAGGGAAAGCGAGCGACAGTTGTTCACAAGCTAGACACACGACAGCTGGCCATGCTCGTGCTCAACAGCTTCCAAGGAGCTTCAAGGTTTTATGACAACCGTTATAGAAGAGTGGGAGGATAAAGATGTTGGGATGATCATTGGCACGACGGCAGATTCGGTCATTCCACACATTCAGCTTGCATTAGTGGCAATAGAGGCCTGGAGAATCGTAAGGGACTTGTATGAGACTATCAACTCTGTAAGGATCCTTATCCTCAAGAATCAGCTGTTGACCATAACTTTGGAGAGTGCATGACCACCACATGGCGGTGCAGACCATCAGGGAAAGCTAGTTGACAGCTGTTCGCAAGATAGGCACACTAATAGTTGGCAATGCTTTCAAGGGTTTTGTGATAACCATTATGCGCAACATGCTTTCAAGTAGTTCCAAGGGTTTTATGACGACCATTATGTTGGAAAAGTAGAGGTCACCTCCCCATCTGTGAGCCCCCAAAAAATGAGTGCATCCAGGGGGGGGGCACATGATGTCAACAGGGGTACGGGCAGGTACAGCAGGCTGTACGGAAGATTTTGCAACCAGGTCTGGATCCCAGAAGCAGCCTGGAATAGGGCGGAATAGCAGGGTTTTGTCTGTGTGCTGTTTGGAGGCCGATAGGCCAG
>NC_141601.1:11522636-11615310 GCF_047967505.1 Dipteris shenzhenensis | reverse complement strand
AAAAGAAGGGAACAATGTTGAAAAAACCTTGGCTACTTGAACAGGTCAAGACCTTGAAATGAAAGCTTGGAAGGGTCTCCAACATGAGGACATTCATAGAGCTAAGAACGGGATCAAATGTGACGGACATGAAATCCGTTCTACAATCCTCCCCTTAAGACCCATTTCCCTTGGCTCCCCATCCTGCAACTCCCTGGGTCATGGCTATGGCTGGTAGAGTGTTGTAGGATGGAGAGCCAATGCAAACAATGGATTCCATGACTTGGGCAACATTATGTAGAAGGGGCATCAAGGTTGCAGTAGAAGATTCATCACAGGGGTGGAAGGGGGCTTGGAGAGCATGGAAGGGGGTAGGAGAGGGATTTTTTTGGGTGCGGTGAATTGTTTCTCTGTCCTTAAGGCCTTTATATAGCTAGACTTTCTGCCCTCCCACTCTTTTCCCCTTCATTTCTTATGTCAGTTTGCGTGACTCTGGGTGCCTATCACTGCTAAGAGCACACAATCCACCTGTTGGATTTTGTTGGTAGCCCAGCCTAGCATAGGCAGTCATATACATAATCTTCTAGCCATGTCATGCAATTAGATGGTTGACATGGGAGAATTTCTCGATCATTAGAGCCAAAACCATAATAATTCAATGGGATGAGGGGGGAGGAGTGGTGGCACATGCACCTAGCTTGCATGTAGCCCAGCCTAGCGTAGGCGGTCATGTACATCATCATCTAGCCACCATGACATGCAATCAGATGGTTGCCATGGGAGAATTTCTTGGTCATCGGAGCCAAGATCATAAAAATTCAATGGGATGAGGGGGGAGGAGCGGTGGCACATGCACCCAGCTTGCTGGTAGCCTAGACTAGCATATACATCATCGTTTAGCCATGATGTGTGTTAAATGGTTGCCATGGGAGAATTTCTCAATCATCAAAGCCAATATCATAATAATTCAATGGCCATTATGACTAGAAATTCTAAAATTTTAACAGTCTAATATGTTATTACAATCTAACTCCAGCTTAATACTAATCTGAGCATACGAATTACATGGTCCCTCATGCAAAATCATTGTTATTATAGTCTAATTCTGACTCAATGCTAATCTAAGCCTATGAATTAGATGGCCCCTCATGCAAAGTCATTGTTATTATAGTCAACTGCCTTAAAGAAAGGCAAGATCAAAATAGGACATCAGATTAGCATTGAGTCGGTTCATCAAACTATAATAATAATAGTTGTCATCATAAGAACGAGAACTATTGTTATTACAGTCTGATGAACTGACTCAATGCTAATCTAAGCTTGTGAACTAGATGGTCCCCCATGCAAAGTCATTGTTATTACAGTTTGATTTCGACTCAATGCTAATCTGAGCCTGTGAATTAGATGGTCCCTCATGCACAATCATTGTTATTACAGTCCGAATCTGACTAAATGCTAATCTAAACCTATGAGTTAGATTGTCCCTCATGCACAATCATTCTCACTAAAACAAGCGTGGTGGTTGTTTGGGATTAGTATACTATTTGGGATTAATTTGGGATTTACTAAAACAAGCGTGGTGGTTGTTTGGGATTTACTAAAATCATCATCTTTCACTGGTGACCCAATAGAAGCAAGTGCATCTGCAATCTTCTTCACCTCCATGTGGTAGTCATTGATGCTCATATTTTCTCTCTGCACATTATGCAACTCCTGCTTGAGCTGCATTTTGCTGGCTTGTGTATTTGTGCTATACATTTTTGTCAAAGTATCCCATGCTTCCTTCAGTGTGCTTGCATCCTGAATATGCACAATCATAGAATTTGAAATACTGAAAGACATCCAATACATAACTTTTCTGGCTCTCTCATGCTAGCCTTTAAATGCCTGCAACTCCTATTGATTGGGAACATTAGGAATAACTGGTTCTTGTTTAGCTCCAGTGATGAACTCCCAATAGCCTTTTCCCTTAAGGAAATTCATCCTCCTAAACTTCCATGCTTGGAAGTTGTTCTTGTCAAGCTTTTCAGTGACTATCTATGAAAGAGCATCAAACACCATTATAGAACACTGCAAAAATATTCTGTCACTGCAGAAAACACAACTTCTACCTCACAAGGGCAAATTTGCAAAACTGACGAAAGTGGTATTTGACCACACAGTCACTTCCTAGTGACGATTTTGCATTAATAGGCAATAAGAATGATTGTGTCACTCCCAATATCTCTGGGCACAGGCATACGATGCAATATTCCATCATTGCAAAAAACACAACTTCTGCCTCACAAGCACAAATTTGCAAAACTGACAAAAGTGGTATTGGACCACATAGTCACTTCCTAGTGACAATTTTGCATCAACAAGCAATAAGAATGATTCTGTCACTCCCAATATCTTTGGGCATAGGCATACGATGCAATTTTTGTGGCAACTTTTCACCGACGTGTAGAACAGTGGTCGCACAGCAAAACCAAGGTGCTTTTCTAAGTGCATGCGAAAAATTTCTGCCACCAAAACGGGCCCCAAAATGGCCTCGAATCAAAAAAACAATGTCACCTCTCGCCGCACCGCGAAGGGCGTCCCAATCTGAGACAGTGCACTCTTGCACTTTCTGGCTGTGCTACCTATAGAGATTTGCTCCCAAAGTCGAAAAAGGAAAGCAACAATGATCCTCTTACCAAGACACCGTGAACTTGGTTTGCTTTCTTGCGCTCCTTACCATGAACCGAGCTCTGATACCATGTGAAGAGAGTGGGAGAGAAGTAAGGAGTCTCACTTGCAGCTTTCTCACATACACAATGGGGGAATATACACAAAGGTGGAGGCTGAAAACAATTTTCCTCTTCTTAGTTGTGAAAGCCAAAAGAACTCTAAGTACAAAAGAATAGGTGAACCCTATATGTGGGTCTCAAACCAAACTCAGCTAACTAAGGTGGCATACCAACTGAGCCACTAACTAGGGTACATAAAGATAGGTGTCATCCAGCTATTATTCATGGGCGGTGTACCAACCGCATCTGTAGCTAACAAGTCGATGACATAAATGGACAACGGTCACCTTGGCATATCACGAGTGGAGCTCGATATCTCAACAAGTGTTGGGGACTGACCTAGAACCACAAGGAACCCCCAACCTAGCAAATCCGAGGAGTACGATACCCCCTAATGCCGACCTGATTGCATTGTTAGATGGATCACAAAAATTACATCTTTTTATATCTTACCAAATCTGAGCTACGCTTTGAGGCTCGTCACATATCCAGGGACCCTTTCACTGGTGAAAGGGTCCTAGAAGGATGAAAACCCCTACTTTTGACTACATCTTGGCTAAGAAAAAATATCTCCTCATATCCTTTCAAAAACAATTGTTGTCCAAAGACTGAATAAACCAAAATTTCATAAGTCCTTTAGGCTCTTTAGTTAAAAATAAGCTCATAGGACCCTTTTGCTAGCAAAAAGGTCATTTGAGCTTATTTTGGATGCATTTAAATTGAAAATAAATAAATGGATTTCAGTCTTTTAAAAGCCCATGAGATGTACTTGGATTGCTCATAACTTTCTAACCATAGCTTGGATTGATGAGATGTAAAAATAAAATGTGATGTACTTTTTGTGTTGTATCTGACTCTGTACTCAAAATTAAATTTTGCCATCTTTCTAGGGCCCTTTCACTAGTAAAATTGTTCATGGAGACATGATGATGGTCATAACTCTCAAAGTATAGCTCATATCATGATGTATTTATAAGACTCTATCCAGCCAAATGATCAAATTATATAATTTTATTAAAAAAATTAGTCCTCTCAACATTATAAGAGAGAGAGAGAGAGAGAGAGAGAGGATTACCGTACCAAACATGAGTATATACATGATGTAGTCCACTCTTCTAGAGGAATAGGAAGCAGAAGAGGAAATACTACATTTTCTAATAAGAGTGGAGGCAAGAGGACTCAACTAGCAAAGATGTTGGACTCGAGACATTTAGTGGGACACATGAAGAGCTTCTCCATGATACTGAGGGGGAAGACCAACATCATGATGAGAAGGAAGAGAGAAAGCCTCAAGTATGTAGATGATACTGAGAGATGTGGGGATCACATTGGTTTGGAGGCCAATGAGGGCCAACTTTGAATTGGCAGGTGGGGGAGATATCATTAGCAAATGGAGGGTTTTTAGTTCAAATTAATATCCTTGAATACCCTTACGCACACCAATCATTCATTCAAGGGTTAGGTGGTATGTAGTAGTCCTTAAGGTGTGTGGGGACTCCATACCCTAGGGTACATCTCTAATGTTATGGTTTTATGCTATTTTCAATAATTGACCAATATAGTGTTTAGATTGCATGTTGTCCAAAACACTTTGACTATGCTATGTTTGCATTTTTTAAAGGCATGGATATGATCATGATCATGACTCCAATATATGCATCTTTACATCTTTGGTATATGCTTGAAGCAATGTACTTGTGGTAGGACAAGAATAACACCATATTTGTAGTGTTTTGTGGTTTGTGGTTTAGGTGCACATTCTATGTTGGTGTTGTATTTTTGATACTACGTGGTTGGTAAGTATTTGTGCGAACCTTGGAGACAAACACAAAGGATATGGGGTGGAAGCATCAAAAGGGTGCACAACACCATTTCTCTAGGAAAGGGTATATCATGAAAGGTAATTGGAATGAAGCTCGGAACTATAAGCTTATGGGTTTGAACTCAAGAAAAAATCATACTCGGTTCGTATCAACTCATCAACGATTACGGTCACCTGTCCAATGATGAACAAGGAGAAAAATAAATTCCTTTGACAATTGGGGAAAGTACTAAGTGCTTCTAAACCAATTATAGCAGCCCGGCCCAAGTGATGGCGTTATGCAATTATTGGCATCCGGATTTTGTCGTGAACATTAGACCCTACATAGGTTTTGTGTAGAACCTGACTAGCCGCGTCTCTCATCGAGAAAGAACCATGTGTCACTCCACAGGCTTGTGCACACGGCATAATAGGAGCCTTCTCCCTTAGATTTGTGCCACATCAAATGGGAATCCGAATTCCCTTCTCTAAGGCTAATGCAACATGATCATAAGGGCAGTTCTACCCAGACTTAGAGAAGGGAATTCGGATTCCCATTTGATGTGGCACAAATCTAAGGGAGAAGGCTCCTATTATGCCTTAGAGAAGGGAATGCTTACACTTATTCTGGAAGTTCGCCATGCCTGCTCGCATGATAGTGGCAATCACCATAAGGAATTAAAAAATAATGGGGAAGTTCCAAGTCTTCTAGGTTATAAGAACATCTTTACTGTAGATCTAGAACAGACATGGCCGATAGTTAGAGGGACTGTGACCCAAAATAATTTTGTCTTTAAGGATTGGAGTCGGGTTAGTTTGACCTGATTGAGTAGGAATCAGGAGGAACATTCACAAGGTATCTAGAAAAGTAGGTGCTTGCAAAGAGAGAGACTCTGCTTTGTTTTAGTTTTATAATCTGCGCTGTTTGTCCTCTTTTTGGTGATAAAGTCTACGGGGTAACGTTCACTTCCCCAAAAAATAATTTCAATGCGATTTATTTTCATATGTTCGTAGGTATTTTTAGACATAGTTGTAATTTTCAAAGTAGATATTTTTGGACACAATCGTAGAAGTTGGTATGTATGGCAAGGGTCTTTTCGTACGTTCTTGTGCGGCCATGACTAATCCACAGTGTATAGCCTCAAGGGCAAGTAAAAATCATGGAAGCAGTTTTGCATTGCTTTGTACCAAGAAACCCAATCATTCAGTCTCCCCTTCCTCATCTAACTTTGTAGTCACAATGGGGAGCTCATGTTTCACAAATTCATCGAGCAACATAGAAAATTTAGTTACAGGGAGAGAACTGACCTTTGTCAGACTTAACTTCACGTATCTTAGCACCTGAGATATTTGTGCAAAAGATGGGCGACGACGTGCATCACAATCCCAACATCGCTTGATGCAGTCTGCAAGAACGGGCGGACAGCTTGATGGCAACTCTGGCCTCGCATTCTCAGTGACTCGCTTGTATACTTCCTTCGGCTGCACGTTTGCAAAGCACTTCGGAGCTTCGCCTGTGAGAATCTCGTAACAAAGTATGGCAAAACTGAAGACATCAGCCTTTACAGTGTATTTCTCAGGGACAACAATGATATCGTCAGACTCATCTGGACCTACATGACCAAGAACTTCCGGTGCCCTATAATAACCGGTGCCCGCCTTCTCTCTTGGGAAGTAGTCTTCATTAAGTTTCCACATGCCAAAGTCTGCCAATTTTATTTCTATATAGCCTTTCTCGTCCAATGACTTTACACTGCTTGGATTTACGAGAACGTTGGAGGGCTTCAAATCTCTATGGATCACCTTCATTTTGTGCAGATATTCCATGCCTCTAGAAACTTGGAAAATGATATCTACAATCACATTTAGAGTCAGTCTAGGCTTCCGCGCGGCTGCTCTAGCTTGCATGTCAGAATCAAGATCACCACTCATTAGCTCCGTCACTATTTGGAACAAACCGACCCTTGAATTGTGTGACCATCCTATCACCTTAAGGGTATATGGACTGCTCAAACTCGCAAGCATGGCTGCCTTTCTTATCAATGTGAAACTCCTTAATGAAAACTCTTTTACTGCGACTCTCTGGCCCAACCAAGTTCGCTCAAAGACGGCACCTGAACTACCAGCCCCTATAAAGCGGCTGTTGATCTTGCAGATATCTTCTGGGTCAATCTTAAAACGAAAATCCTCCTCAGCCTCGACTGCCCCACACCTGAAAACCGCTATTTGGTAAGCGTTGCGCTTTTCAGGGCTCAGGAATCTCTTCCTGAAGTAGCCCATGCGAGCATATTTCTTCTTCATCAAGTACATCCGGCTAACCATAACGTCTCTATCCACACGAACATGTTCTGAAAGATCCTCACTGCTTAAGACTTGGTCACATTCGGCTATCCTTTTTCGTAACACTTCTTCGAATGGTAATCCTCTGAAATGATGAAGAACTGCATCTAAAAGAGCAATACACCACATGAAATCGTGAAGGTGAATCACATATGCCTCTCCTGTGTTGAGATTGGATGCCAAATGCTGCAGCCAGGCACCTTCTGAACAAGCCAGGAAATAGGCCTCAATCTGGCCCATGACACGTTGGAGATTCTTCATCAGTTCATCGCACGTAGAATGCATGTGGCTACCGCGCAGTTCTTCTAACTTTGTGCAGCAGGTGCTGGCCAGATGATGGCATTGCTTTGAATTCAAAGTAATAGGTCGCCCTCGGATGCTTCCTTTCTGAGCAACTTCCATGAGCAGAGAAAGCCAGTTGTCCCAATTTCTAGCCAACTCCTCCCCGCTGCACGATCCCATCGTCGCAGTCACCTAATGCTTCTTCCGATTGACGGATTGTTGGGAAATTTTGCGAAATGGTTGTCCGATTTAGACCTTATCCTGCGACTCGATGACCAGCAAATAGATAGCATAAATCTGCGATTCCGATGGTAAATGTTCTGAGGAGAGACTGGGACATAGGTGGAATGAACGATCTCCAAAAGCAAAGAGGACAATGGAAGGCGAAAATGGTAAAGGCACCTGTGTGCGGTCGAGGATGAGATGGGTCGATAGACTAGCAAAGAAGTCGGCTAGCACACAAGCAATCCTTCAACACCGGGACTCCAGGAGCCACAAGAAGCGGTAAAGGGGGGAGGCTAAAAAGTCACACGTATTTACACCCACGAAGCTTCTTCTAAATCCGCATGCCCTGTGAACTTCTTATTGCCCAGCCACTCAACTTATGAAGCCACCATCAATCCCAGGAACTCCCTGTCATTAAGAAGATCATTCGCAATTTCTTTTCTTTTAATTGAAGAGGTCTACTCATATATTACTCAAAAACCACCAAACGAAGTTTCATAGAGACACTCTGCAAACGAGCTCTAGCAGCTTCATCCAACCAACTGGCCACTAGCCATCTAACCTGGATAGTAGCATCCATAATAATTGTGCAAATAGTGGATCGTTACTCCCAGGGATTCTCATGGGGTCGAGAGATCCCCTTGCAATCAGCCTCCTCAACATGGCAAGCAACAGTTCAGTAACGGGATTCCCATGTATCCGTTACTGAACCGTTGCTTGCCATGTTTAGGAGGCTGATTGCAAGGGGATCTCTTGACCCCATGAGAATCTGGGTGTATCCGTTACTGAACCGTTGCTTGCCATGTTTAGGAGGCTGATTGCAAGGGGATCTCTTGACCCCATGAGAATCCCTGGGAGTAACGATCCACTATTTGCACAACTGTTTGCAGATGACTCAAATTCCATTTGTAAGGCAGACCCGAAATAGCTAAAGCTCATGCTTGGGCTATTTGAGATGCACTGTGAAGCCTCGGGCTCCAAGATACAGTGGGAGAAGTTGAAGGCTCTGTATGTGTCTAGGAAAGAGCCGCTGGAATGGATGAGAGCCATAGGTATCCAATGGGTTCCAAGAGGGCACGTGATTAGACACCTTGGGGTCCCCATAGGGATAGGCATCTCCATAAGACAACGGTTTTTGTGGTGGTGGCCTAAGTTCAAGTCAAAGATCGAGGTTTGGTCTAAGGTCCCTCTGAGCTTGCTGGATAGATGCACAGGGTCAAACACATCCTAGCCCCATCTACTTTCTACATACTGTCAGTATGTGCTTTCTGGAAGACTCATTTGCTGCAGATCGAAAAGGAACTGAGATCCTTCATTTGGAAGAAGACAAGGTGGAAGTGGCTCTCGTGGTCCGTCCTCTACTCTCCTAAGAAGTTGGGGGGTTTTGGTACCCTTAACTTGAGGAGAAGGTCGATCTCCTTCCTTTTGAAACTATGGGCATAGTTCTTGGATTCTAAGGAGCCGTGGACATGTTTTCTAGAGGAGGCAATCCGCTCTGCCTCTGTCAGATACTTCCCGAATATGGACATGTGGACTAAGGTCTTTTTTGTTGCCCCGCTCTGTCTAAAGTCTAGCTTTCACTACAGGCTAGTTGTTGCATGGAAGGAGGGCATCATGTTGCTCAAGTGGAAAGGACTACCCGCGGGTGGCTTGGACTTCTCCCTTAGACTGTCACCATGGTGGCAAGCAGCGTGGCCAGGTGGAGGGTGCTTTGCGATGGGGAAGGAAGGTTTGGCAGGGAGGATAGCAGCAAAGGGGATTCTTGTGTGGGAGGACCTCTAGGACCGATTCACGGGTGATTGGTTGTCTCCCTTACAGGCTAGGGTTAAATTTATGCTGTCCCAAGATGAGTTGTGTCTGGTGAGTGAGATATTGAGTAGGATCCCAGGTGAATGGCCCATCCATCAAGATTGACATATGCTAAGAGAGGCAAAGCAATTGAGGTTGAAAATACCAACTATGCTCTTATGACTACCATCATGGCTACATAAGAGGCAGTGTACTTTGAAGATGTAGTAGACAAAAACTGCTATGAATGAAAAAATGGATTCTTTATATAAGAATAATACTTGCGAATCATGTGACCTTCCACCGATTGGTTCCATAGCGGATGAGTGGGAAAGTGGATGCAAAGGGAGATTAGAAGCAAGAGGTGGGAGGAGGAGGAGGAGGCGGAGGAAGGAGGCATCGAGAGGGGAAGGTGGAGATAGAGGAGGAATGGAGGAAGAGGAGGGAGAGCAAGAGTATGGGCTACAAGATCGAGGGATGCTAGTGCGCACGTTCATAGTGTAAGGGAGTAAGAAAATAAGGAGATCGATTATAAGAACATTTGAAATGAATTGAAGACTGAAAACCAAAAAGTGGGATCTCATTTCCATTAAGAGGTATTTATACATATTCTTGAGCTTATATTATATCTATGCATTTCTATGTCAAGGATCTTTTATCTGTATACAAAGTGTATACCAAGGATTCTCTATCTAGATGTACACAAAGGGAGTGTCAAGTATTTTTTTGTCTCTATACAAAGTGTATACCAATGATTTTCTCTCTCTACACAAAAAGTATGTTAGAAGAATTTAGTCTTTCTAGGTCAATGCACAATCGGGTGTAGCCAATCATTTTTCCTGATGTAATGATTGCCTTACTGGTATAATAATGAGATGCAATCTATCAAGTCTTGCTATTATGAACATTATAGAGCTTGACACATGTAACTACACAAACACTTCTTCCCTGCATAGTCTTTGTGATGCATCTTTGTCCATTAGACATCTACCCACAACCTGCCATCTTCCATCTACTCATAGCTCTCCACCTGTCATATGCATGCATCTTTTTTGCATTGATCTAGATCCATGACCATCGTGCTGGCATTGGCTTGTTGTGACCACCATGCTAGTTCTTTGAGTTATTTTAGAGGTGGTTGTAGCTACTTCTAATTTAACCAAAGAAAATGTATTTACCTTAATTGGATGGGTCACATGAGGCCTCCATTGGAGTCCCATAATTGTTCACATATTTTGCATTGAGGGGTCCCCTTTCTTAATTTGTGTTAGTGATTAATAATGCTATAATATGCAATAGCAGCACTATGTATTGCAATTTTTTGAAATAGCACTATAATATGATAGCACAACATAGTGGTTAATGTTGCTATAATATGGAATAGAGCATTATATATTGCAATTCATTGAAATAGCACTAAAAGATAATAGTCAACACTTCAACACTATGAAGCAATAGTAGTACAAGGCAATTATCACCACCACAATGTGGTGGTAATGTGGATAAATAGTGGTATACTATAGCTCTACAATCAATGCTTCTACACTATGAAACAATAGTAGTACAAGAAATTAGCACCACCACTGAAGTGATTAGAAGCCTTGGTGCAGCACTCCTATGTCATAAATGACAATTCTAGACCATGACATACCATGTTGCAATACAATGTTATACCACTTTTACACTTTGAAATAGTATTGGTATGCTACTAGTTCCCATTACTGTGTCACATAACATGTGGCACTTGGGATTATAAAGAAATATTTAGCAAAAAAAGTATAGTATGCAAATTATTATTATTTGAAATAGCACAAAGGTGAACCACAAGATGTTCTTTACAAGTTCCATTTGGCACTACTATAGCACGATTAGTCATGCTATGTAGTAGTAGTCAACTACTATAATGTGCTAGCAATAGTTAGCACATTGTAGTAGTTAGATAACTTATAATGTGCTACTTGAAATTGCTAAGTTGTAGTTATTTCTACTATGTGGCATTGGTACAAGGCTACTATATAGTAATGACTTCTTCTTAGCATCACTTAGAAATCCTACAAGGCTTCTATGTATTGCCATGCCACCAAATAGCACCATAAGGAGCTCGTACTGCTACACTATGAAATAAGAGTAGTACATTGCTATCTACCATTGCCACACTACATTCGTTAACAATGCTTTAGTATGAGATAGAATGTTTTGTAGCATTTACAAGGGCTAATATCAAGTAGCACTTGGAATTCTAAGCAGTAGTAGTTAGCGAACTCCCATTGTATTTGTGCTGAATTTTGAAAAGCCTCTTGGTAGGTTTTTGTCGTGACAGAAGTGTTATCTCGCAATTATGGGTACTGGGTGTGATGTCTTCTATGTTGTCTTGGTCCTATTGTTGAATTGAGATGGAGATCCATAAAAGCTTCGGTAGGAATATATCTTTATGATAGTTGCTTCTTTTCAAGATATAAGTCTGCTTTGAAATGGTACATGCTACCCCATTAGTTAGCTGATTTGTTGAACAAAGACTGTATAACTGTGTACCTCAGAAGGGTTCTGCAGTGAAATTGTGTTGATCTTAGCATGTGTGGGATCAAGACCAATGTAAGGCTTAAGTCTAAAACCATTGACTGGTTTCCTTTGTAAGACTAGAATATATCCAATCTTACAAATCCATATTTTTTTCTCTAAAGTCCAAAATTCCACAACTTTTTTAGTTGTTGGGACATCTACACCCGCATAGGATATTTCGATATAGATGAACAGCTGATCACCACTTGGATGAAAATTCAAAGAATTTGCATGTCCGCTAAGGTGATAGAGAAATATACCTTTGTAAGACTAGAATATATCCAATCTTACAAATTCTGATTTTTGTTGTTCTAAAGTCCAAAATTCCACAAGTTTTTTAGTTGTTGGGGCGTTTGCACCCACGTAGGATATTTTGATAAAGATGAACATCTGATCACCACTGGGCTTCATGATGGCTTTGTCACCTAGAGTGCAATCTATTGGCTTGTACAATTTTCGGATCCTCAACTGACTTTTGAGGGGGCATATGGGGATCCTGTTTTCATGTTGTTAGCCATTGGATGCTTTTGTAGTATGTAATGTTAGTCCTAAATATTACTATTATATGGAATAGCACTGCAAGATGATAGTAAGCACTATTAATGATTAGGGGTGGTGGTTAGTAGTTTAGCTAGTGCAATGTACACGTTGTTGCAAGTGTTATACTGTAGGGCTTTTTGTTGTGTGGCACTGATATAGTACTACGTTGTGGTATTTGGGCCTTTGTAATTAGCATTTACTGATGAAATAGGGTTGTTATGTACTAGTATGCCACCAAATAGCACTACAAGGTGGCAATTAGCACTACTACACTATGAAAGGTAGCACATAGCAATTACCCCCACCACCACTTTGAAGTAGTACATAGCAATTACATAGAACTAGTACAAGATGAAAGATAGTACATAGCAATTATGACCACACTTTGAAGTATGACTAATTAAATAGTTCTTTATATGACATAGTAAGAATGTGTAGCATTTGTAAATGTTATAATATCAAGTAGTACAACTTAAGGAATACAATACTTGTTTAGTATGAGACAACAATGTTGTGTAGTAGTAGTGGCAACAACCTTTGCATAGCACTAGACTAGCATCCTTACATAGCAAGGAAATGTTGCAATCCTATGAAGCATCTACCACGTTTTTAAATAGTACTCTTATGTTTCCATTACTATGTCATAATAATATGTGTCTCTTGGAACTCTAAGAAATAGTTAGCATTGAAATATTGCTTTTATGTATTGATATAGCTAGCCTCCTCCCTTCCTCCTCAACGGCTTCTCTTTTGCTTTTCTTTTAGCTATAGCATTGATGGTTCCTGTGAGGGAATATAGCATTGATGGTTTCTATGAGGGAATATATATTATTTAAATACAAAATTATGTTGGAAAAGGGACCTTGGTATGGTCCTAACCCCCTCATGGTACCATGGACAAATAAGGAGATTGAGGGGTCTAAAAGGACCTTTGCATCCATAATAGAAGACACGTGGATAAACAAAGAGTAATCCCATAAGCATGGGAGATGTTTTCAAGATCCTTGTATATATTGAGAAGTTCATAGAACCATCATTCAATCCCACAAAATTTTTGCTGGGGGTTGAAAGAGGCTATGCATGGGTAGGATGTTGGGGAGTGGGAGCCCCTGGACTTGGCACATCTAGTGCGTAATGTCATGTGGTAGCATTTGGCAGTGGTGGCTGGGAAAATTTTCCAAATGGTATCAGAGCAAGGCATTCTACGAACAGACACATCTGGGTCACTACATATTCAACAAGTTTTGACATGGTGGTGGCGATTGTTTATGGAAGCTGCTATGTGTAATTCTCTAGCAGCTACATATGCAAGAAGTGATGACCCTTGTGCTATCCTTGGTTTGATAATTGGTGCCAGAATTGATGACCTGGATTAGTGAAGTGTGCAGATGTTTGATTGGTGGCTCTAGCCTTGAGTTTGGGTTAGTTGTTACGTGATG
Organism: Dipteris shenzhenensis; assembly: GCF_047967505.1. NCBI lineage: Eukaryota > Viridiplantae > Streptophyta > Polypodiopsida > Gleicheniales > Dipteridaceae > Dipteris > Dipteris shenzhenensis. The sequence continues at coordinate 11,601,586 of NC_141601.1, read as the reverse complement.
GAGCCAGCCTAATTGTGGGTGGTGACTATATTAGACCCAGCTTCTATATTCGAGTGTTAGGACCATGGGGGGTGTTGAAAAAGGCACTTGATGTGGTCCTAACACCCTCATGGTACCATGGACAAATAAAGAGATTGAGGGGTCTAAAAGGCCCTTGGCATGCACAAGTAACACGAGGATAAAAGAAGAGTAATCCCATAAGCATGGGATGATTTCAAGATCCTTGGTCTATATTGAGAAGGTGATATAACCCTCCTTCAATCCCATTAGCCTTTTGTTGGGGGTTGAATAAGGATGTGTGGCTAGCGGGTGGGGAACTGGGAGTGGGACCCCCTCATACTTGGTGCATCCAGCCATGTGGTGGCATCTAGGAGTGGCTGGCTAGAATTCCAACAATTATGCCTTTATAGATAAGTGTGAGCTTCATTCATGATGCATCTCATCTGATATCAATGAAAGAAGTGTTGAGATATCGAGCTCCACTCGCGATATGCCAGGGTGACTGTTGTGCATTTATGTCACCGACTTGTTAGCTGGAGATGCGGTTGGTACACTGCCCACAAATAATAGCTGGATGACAGCTATCCTTATCTACACTAGTTCGTGGCTCAGTTAGTATGCCACCTTAGTTAGTTGAGTTTGGTTTGAGACCCACATATAGGGTTCTTCTATTTCTTTGTACTTGAGTTCTTTTTGGCTTACACAACTAAGAAGAGGAAAACTGTTTTCAGCCTCCACCTTTGTGTGTATTCCCCCATTGTGATTGTGAGCAAGCTTCAAGTGAGACTCCTTCCCTCTCTCCCACTATCTTCACATGGTATCAGAGCCTTGTTCATGGTAAGGAGCTCAAGAAAGCAAGCCAAGTTCGTGGTGTCCTGGTAAGAGGACTAGTGTTGCTTTCCTATTTCGAGTTTGGGAGCAAATCTCTGCAGGTAGCACAGCCAGAAGTGCAGGAGTGCACTGTTTCAGATTGAGACGCCCTTCACGGTGTGGTGAGAGCGCAATATTTTTCTGATTTGAGGCCGTTTCGGGGCCCCTTTTGAAGGCGGAAGTTCTTCGCAGGCACTCAGAAAAAGGCCCTGTTTTTTGCTGTGCGACCACTGCACGGCTAGTCGGTGGAAAGGTGCCGCAGAAATTGCATCGTATGCCTATGTGCAGAGATATTGGGAGTTGCAGATTCATGCCTATTGCCTGTTGATGCAAAATCGTCACTAGGAAGTGACTGTGTGGTGAAATACCACTTTCGTCAGTTTTGCAAATCTGCCCGTGTGAGGCAAAAGCTGTGTTTTTTTACAGTGACAGAATATTTTGCAGTGTTCTGTAATGGCATCTAATTCTCTTTCACAGATTGTCACTGAAAAGCTTGACAAGAACAACTTCCAGGCATGGAAGTTTAGAATGGCGAATTTCTTGATGGGAAAAGGCTATTGGGAATTCATTACAGGAAATGAAGAAGAACCTGTTCTTCCTAATGTTCCAAGTCAACAGGAAATGCAGGCATTCAAAGGATGGCATGAGAGAGCCAGGAAAGTTATGTACTGGCTGTCTATCAGCATTTCGGACTCCATGATTGTGCATATTCAGGATGCAAGTACGCCAAAGGAGGCATGGGATACTTTGGCAAAAATGTACAGCACAAATATGCAAGCCAGGAAAATGCAACTCAAACAGGAGTTGCACAATGTGCAGAGAGAAAATTTGAGTATAAATGACTACCACATGAAAGTGAAGAAAATTGCAGATGCACTTGCTTCCATTGGGTCGCCAGTGGATGATGATGATTTGGTTTCTGTGACCTTGAATGGTCTAGGAAAGGATTATGCACAGTTCCGGACATCCATTGCCGTCCGTGAAAAATTTCCTGATTTTGAGGAGCTGATTGCTCTTCTAATTTCTGAAGAGCAGAGAAATGGTGGTGCATCTTCTTCAGCAGGAACTTCAAAAGAAACTGTCTTCTACTCAAATGCTGGCAGAGGTAGAGGCAGAGGTAGAGGAGGCCGATCTGCAGGCCGTGGTAGAAATCAGAATATGCAGCAAACGCAAGAAAACCAGTCCTATGCAGGAGGACGTGGTAACTCTAGAGGCAGGGGGAGCCAAAGAGGCCGTGGTGGATGGTAGAGAAGCCAAAATGCAAACAGCAATGTTGAATGCTACTATTGTGGCAAAATGGGTCATATGGCTAAGGACTGCTACAAAAAGCAGAATGACATTATGAATGGAAATTTGCAGCAAGGCAATTATGCATCTTCTAGCAGGCAGGGTGATGACAGAAATGAGCATCTATTTATGGTGCAGCATATGACCAATTCTGTGACAAGTGCAGAAGAACAAAATGATGTGTGGTATGTTGACTCAGGTGCATCAAACCACATGACAGGTCATGAAGAATGGATGCAAGATGCAAGGAAAATGGAAAAGCCAGGATTTGTGGAGACTGGTGACATTAGGAAAAAAGGGAGCTCATTTTGGGGCCTTTTACGGTTTGGAAAAATAAGCTCTCAACCAATCAATAGAAGGCCAACGTAACGTTGAAAATTCACGAAAATAAGAGAAAATAGAAAAAAGAAACAATACTTTATGTAAGTACAAGCGTGCTACATTAATGAGGAGATTGGTTTTTTATTCGTAGAAGATCTTTGGACAAGAAGATAGAATCTAAACTGACATTTTATCTGACAAGATCCTTCCCGCTTCCACCTTCCTTTGAATTTTCAAATATTGTGCCGCCTTTCGTGCGAAAGGTCTACCATTCTACACCATTGCCTCATTGTGCAACTGCCTTCCTTTTCCAAAACTGCTCCCTTGATCCTGTTTGGCGTAGAGTAAGATGTTTCTCGTCTACTATCTGTTTGCCCACTTTCTCTTTCTTGAAACTTCAAATTGTTATCTTAGTTACATTACTTTGCTATTGTTACAGATTCAGAAAATCTCCATGGTGAACCAAAACCACGGCCGTTCTTGTGCAAGACGCTCTGTGGATGATAATGCTACGAAAGCAGAATTATACCAAACATCCTTACCCCGTCGACCTGCTTCTTCTATTTCGTCGGTAGAGAATTCAAGTACAGTCAAAACAGAAGGAACTTGGGAAAGGTTTAGTGTTTCGAAAGGAGCATGGGTGCTCATGCAACCTAGCAAAAGAAAAAGACCCCATACAAAAAACATTTTCTTGGCATCGTGGAAGGGAAGAGTACGAGATTTTAAAATCACCAAAGGGAAGATATCCGTGAAAGAAGTTTTGATTCAGCACGTGTATATGCATAAAGAACTTGTCTTGCGAGACTATCCAAAAAATCTTCCGCAACACAGGCCTAATTGTATATTTTTCTATTCTGGTTTTTTCCTTCATGAGGTGTATGGATTTTTAAGATGAAGCTTTCTCTCTTAACTTATTGACATTCTTGTGTTGTTTTATTTCAGATTTATATCCTTCATCGTATGAGACATGGCAAAACATCGATTGTATTCTGGGATTTATAGATGTTCTGCATGGATCGATAGGAGAACAACAATACCAAGGTCGATGTGCAACAGAGCTAGCTCAATCGGGTATATTTTTTACTGATCATTTTTATCAGTTGCTGGACAAAGCTAACACACATGGTGTATTAATAAAACAAGACCTTCCGGCGTGGAATTCGGTGGATTGGCCTCACCCACATTCTAGTGTTACAGAGGCATATAGGGCGAAGCTTTTTACAGAAGTACAGAAAGCTCTGAGGCCCAATATTGCCACTAGGATAGTAAAAATTTCTTTGTGCATGCCTCTCACAGTTTTTGTAGACTTGTTTAATACCTTTCCAGTAAAGGTTTCAAAAACAATGCTCACAGTTAAAGCAACAAATTCGGCATGCATGCCACAATTTTTGGATAAAGGTTGGGATAAGAAGACATGTAGTTCAGTGTTTTGTGAGGTGGTCCAACCTTCTATGCAACTGAAGTACATGGTTGCATCACAAAATTTTATTTTCTCTTTTTATTACAAGCGCAGTCGAATGCTAGGTTCAAAGCTTGTCCCAATGGACCAAGATGAAGAGTCGTTTGGTGCACAAAATAAACTTATTGATATTGATGTTATTGAGAATGGTGATGTGGTAGCCAGTATCTCGTTAAGAGAATGTTGCTCCCTAGCTCAATTACGCAGTGACATTCTGTTTGAGACTGAAGGTTCTATCTCAAACGACTTTTTATTTATCTACAAGAACAGAAAGGTACACCATCTGATTTATCCTAGTCTCTATAAGCATTGCTATTAGTTTTATTTACCACTCTAATTCATATTGCTTTTTTGCAGTTACTCAGAAGAAGAGAGAGCTCAGTTAAATGCAAAGACATAGAAAATTTTAAAATTGAGATCACACATACTCCATAAAGAAAGGTTTTGTATTCAATCAAGTAAGATTTTGTACAGAATTGTTTAGCTGAATCTGTAGAACATATTTCTAACATCCATTTTCTATTTATGTACAGTTTCATCCAGAGGCTGCTCTACATTTTCTGGAGGATCTTCTCTCTGCTGCTCCATCCTGTCCGTGCTCCATCCTGTCTCCTCCACTGCCCCAGAAGCCTCTCTTTGCTGCTTCTCCACCTTCTCCTCAACATCAGCAGCAGGTCTTTGCTCCTGTGTCTGCTCCTCCTCAGCACTCTGTGATTGCTCCTGTGGCTTCTGGTCCTCAACATCAGGTGCTTCATATGTGGGATCAAGGTGTATGACACCTTCATGTACTTTAGAGCTTTCACCCAGCTCCACAGTAGCTGCTACAATAGGTCTGGGGGAGGCATAGCTCAAAAACCTCAAAATTGTATGAGCTCTAAAATTATGTACATAGTTGGGGCTGAAGCTATCCTCTTTCATCTGCAATGGCAGAGGATAATTTAGAACACTTTGTATCATTATGAATTATATTCAAGCTAAATGAAAAGTATTTTTCCTTACCATATCTGGCTGTTCCTTTTCAAAGTAGCTTGAAAGTATATATTTTGCATTGATCAGCACCCTCCATCCACAACTACTTGAATCATTTTGTTGTGGTGTCTGGACAGTTAGAAAAAAATGTTAGAAACTGTGAGCATCAGCACAAAACAAAATTATTCAATAAGTTCAAAGACATAGCATTTAATAGACTTTTTACCTCTAGACTTAATGGCTCTATTGAATCCAACAGAGAGACATTTGGAGGACAATGATCCAATGCATCTAATAGCCTTCTAATACAACTGCAATATGTATAATTTAGTTAGTATGGTATCAAAATAATAAAGTTTTGAGTTCAAAAAGCACACACAGTACTTACAATTTCAGCTCTCTGTGTGTGTTTTTTAGAGAGTTGAATAGAAAGCACTGCTTCTGCTGGATGTCAATAGACACAAAACTCCAGTGGTCACTGCATAAGGAAAAAAGCATAAGCAAATGAAAGGCTACAAGAGTTCCCAATATTAAAGAAGAATCTTAAAAGAAGTAGTCACCCACATACCTGCTATGATATGGAAGTAGCAAAATGTCAATTACTTCAAAATTGCAGTGTTTGAACCAGCTGGAAATACTCATGGGAGTCTCTTTTGCATCTCTTAATCTAGAAGAAATGGCTGGATCAACAATATGGACTGTATGTTGTACAGAGGGATGAAGCCAGCTTCTCATCATGCTGCATAGGATCAGAACATAATTAGGGTAGGTTATAAAAGAGTTACAAGGAGGATTGATTTGCAAAAAATGTAAAATTTAAAGACACTTACTAGAGCATTGCAAGAATGAGAGTATCTGAGCAATACTCATTCTTGTTAGCCAATGCTGCTAAGCATTGTTTTGTCAAATCAAAATCATTCACTGAAACTTCATCCTCAATATGTACAACTACATCAGGGCCCAGCTCCTTCAACCTTCTATGTATGTGTAGCTCCTTCTTTCCAGTTTCCACATCTATCATAGATTTTGTTTCTTTTACTTGCTGCTTCAGTGAGTCCTCATAAGCAGCCTTCCCTCTGGTGTTCTTTGAGTGTGTTACCTCAACAACCTTTACCTCATCAACCTTGACCTTCCTTGTGGGTGGAATTAGCAATATATCTCTCATTTTGATGTCCTGCCATTCCACAGGATGAACCAGCTTGTCATATCTCCATCTCACTCTGGACAAAGTGTTGAAATCTTTGGCCATCAAAGTCACCCTGTGAGCATGGGCTGCTACAAGCATTGCATCCTCAAAATATTTCTCCAGGTAATCCTCTGCCATTTCCTGCAAGGAAAGAATGGCAGTTCTATTCCACCTGAACCCAAGGTTCCAACTGTCACAAATTTCTCTCACCAGTCTTTGAAAGGGTGCTTTGGGTATTGCAAAACCTATGGCTTTCTGTTGCCTCCTTATTTCCCTAAGCACACCTGCACCCTTATTCAATCTTTTGGCCTTTTGCTTGAGCAAGCGCATTGGCTTACCCTTCCTGCCATGTGAAGCTCTTCCCTTTGGAGGCACACTAAACTTCTTGGAACCTGTCCCAGCTGCTGTTGCTGCAAGACCTGGTCCTTTGCCAACTTGCCTTGCAGTTGATTTGGTCCTTGCCATCACTCTGGAAAACTGCATACAAAGGATTGGAAAGAGATCAAAGACATGAAGAACATGTTCTAACAAAGAAAAGGCAATCACAGGGGTGGTAGAAGCCAAATAGAGAAATTTGCAATAAAATGCGATATGAGCAGTTTGGAATTTCAAACAGGTCCACATCGCATTTTGCTGCAAATTTTTTAAATGAAATGTTGGTGCACTCCTACAGTGATTTCTATGTTTCTCCAACCAAATACAGTATGAATGGAGGTCATCCAAGAAGATCACATGCAAATATCACACTCGAAAATCTGCATTCCTCCAGTGATTTCTCTGTCTTGGTTTGAGCCTATGCATTTCCATACAGGATGTAATTTTTCTATTTTAGGCAAGAAGATTGCAGAGACTAAGGAGAGTCACAAAACCAGACATGTTCTCATGAAGAAAAGGCAATCACAGAGGTGGAAGAAGCCAAATAGACAAATTTGCAATAAAATGCGATATGAGCAGTTTGGAATTTCAAACAGGTCCACATCGCATTTTGCAGCAAATTTCTGAAATGACATGCTGGTGAACTTCTGCAGTGATTTCTTTGTCTCTCCAGCCAAATACAATATGAATGGAGTTTATGCAAGCAGACTACAGCTATGGAAGTCAAAAAACCAGAACATGTTCTCACAAAGAAGGCAATCACATGGTGTAAGAAGCCAAATAGAGAAATTTGCAATAAAATGCGATATGAGCAGTTTGGAATTTCAAACAGGTCCACATCGCATTTTGCTGCAAATTTTCTAAATGACATGCTGGTGCACTCCTGCAGTGATTTCTATGTTTCTCTAACCAAATACAGTATGAATGGAGGTTATGCAAGAAGATCACATGCAAATACCACACTTGAAGATCTGCTTTCCCACAGTGATTTCTTTGTCTTGGTTTGAGTCTATGCATTTCCATACAGTATGTATTTTGATTATTTTAAGCAAAAAGATTGCAGAGACTAAGGGGAGAACCCATTGTTCCTGACCTGGAGTCTATCTGTGGATGTGCTGTGCTGCTGAGGAGTAATCTGTGCTGAGGATGATTCCGTGCTGCTGGACAAGATGCTGATGCTGCAAAGGCAAGAGAGCAGAGATTGGAGGGCAAGAGTTCTAAAACAGGATACCACAAAGAAGTGCAAATAGAATTAAAGAATCACTAAATCCCACACGTGTGGAATCTAGTCGTTTTTCACACGTGTGGATGGGACCCAGATTTCTTGGAGTTTGAAATCTGGCACGTGTGAAAGTACACTTTATTCCTTGGAACTTGTGCCATTCATTATTTCATCATGAATACCACAACCACTTTTCCCTCCCCTGGATTCCAATCTCTCATCCCTGCCACGACTCTCTCCTGATCCTTTCTCTCTGATTCTCTCCTACCCAGCACACTCCATCCAGACTGCAACCTGCCTCAGATCTCCAGGTTACCTAGAGTGCAAGGTTCAAGATAGAGAAAGAGCAGGAGATTCACCAAAGCAACTCATTCAGCATGGAAAAGGAAAAAAAAGGTCAGAGTTCTAGTTTGGTTTCAATGTTTTTCAACATTTATTTCTTCCAGCCATTGGATTTTTTATGTCCCAATGTCTTCACTCAGCTCCATCCTTCTTCCACAATGTGGTAAATCACCCAGAAATTAGATTGTAGGTTGATATGAACAGAACCAAGAAATTTGCAACAAAATGCGAGGAGAGTGGTTTGGAATTCTCTAAACAGCCAATCTCGCATTTTGCTGCAAATTCCTCTTGTGGACTCCTTGCTCATGAAAATTTTCATTCATTCCATTTTTTCTCTTGCATATGAGAGCATAGTGTCCAGGAATCACTGAAATGATCCAAGTGCTTGATTTGACATGCACATGAACAGAATTTGAGAATTTGCAACAAAATGCGAGGAGGGTGGTTTACAATTCTCTAAACAGCCCATATCGCATTTTGCTGCAAATTCCTGTTGTTGACACATTCCTCATGTATAGTATCACTCATTCCATTATTTCTCTTGTATATGAGATCATAGTGTCCAGGAATCACTGAGATGAACCAAGTTCTTGGTTTGACATGCACATGACCAGAATTTGAGAATTTGCAACAAAATGCGAGGAGGGTGGTTTACAATTCTCTAAACAGCCCATATCGCATTTTGCTGCAAATTCCTGTGTATTATTTGTTTCTCACTTCTACCTCATTAATTTGCTACCTTTAGCCCTGTGGAGATCTTCCTTGATGATGAGAAATGTTTTTGTTTTGGAACAGCTGGCTCCCAGGCCCCACCTTTCAAGAGGAAGCTGGACTTTTCTGCTGCTATAATAAAACCTCAGCAATCACCAGGTGAGTAATGAAATGTCATGAAGGAATTATTTGGTGATATACAATGCACTCACTGATTGCTTATGTCAGCATATAGAATTCATAGTATATAAGTTTTTGAACAGGCAAAAAGAAGAGGCTGGAGCAGAGTGCTGATTCTTCCAGCAAAAAACAAATGGAACCAGAAGAGGACAGTTCTCCAGATTTGCTCCTATTTGAGTTTCTTCACAAATGCAAGGCTCAGAGTAACTTCCATTTATACCACAGTATTTTCAACATGGAGTTCTCAATGAGCTCTGTACTGGAGCAACACAAAGATTTTCTTTCAGACTATTGGGATGCCTTCAAAGAACTGACAGAGGCAGGAAGAATTGTGGGAGGTGAAAAGGTTTTTGTGCACATTAATCATATTGTCTCCAATGACAGGCTGAGGTACCATGTGAGCAGAAGATTTGACAGCCTGCCTGATCACTATAAATTCAACTGTACTTTGCACACCAGAAAGTGCAGAGTGCTGGAGGAGAGCATGGCATTTCTCATGTACATTGTCTTCAGTCAGGAGTCTTTGGATGAACAAGGGCAGGAAACAGAAGAAGAAGACACATCTGAAGCTTCTGAAAAGGAGGATGTTTCTTTGGGCTCTGAAATGGCAGAGCAAGAAGAAGATATCAACCTTCAGGATGAGGGGCTGCAAGTGGCTGCTCTTGACCTTGTTCAACTGAGGAATAAAACTCTGAGGGGAGCAGAGCCAGTTGAAGATTTTGATGTTCAAAGCAGCAACTATGCAGTGCCCATGCTTCCAGGTGTGTTGATTGGTGGAAAGGATTATGTTTTCCTCCATGATATAGAGTATATGTTTGATTTGAGGGAGGACTATGCCATTTCCCTTATTGCCCAGGCTTCAAGGCTTGACAAGGAGGTTGGCATAGAGGATGACCAATCACTTCTGGCTTTGGAAACAATGTTTGATCCTGTAGAGGCCCTTTCATTTTGTTTCAAAGAGGCTGAAAAGTTCCAAGAGCCAGATGAAGCTGCCTTCCAGCTCACACAGGAAGCTATGAATCTCCCAGCTCTATACACAGAAAAGACTAGAGAAGAGGCTGTACAAGAAGGGAGAGGGATAAATCTTTGGAAAGATGAACTGCTTGTTGCTGATGAAAATGAGAAGGTACTTCAAATCATATACTTTGACTTCTGCTTAACTTTAGTTTTGTAGGTTGTGTATTGTCTCACTCCAATCCTTTGATATGTTGCAGCTACAAATTGAGGATGACACATTCCTCCAGAGATCAAGTGGAAGCAGGCAGGTTGGGTTTGGCAAAATGTCAGGCCTAGCTCATTATATTCATGATCTAGGCAGTGCCAAGATCTTGATTTACCATAGGCAGTTGAGCACCAATGGAGAAGCCATTGTTTACTTCCTAAAATGTTTGTCCAGGGCTTTAGGTGGACATGCTCTTTCATGGCAAAAGGAAAAGATCATTTTGATAGAGAGGTTGTCTGCCATAGATATATTTGGAGATTATGTGAATAAGCAGGCCTCTAGGGCCGCTTACTTTTTGTCTTACACTTCTTATGCATTAGCATGTGGTGTTAAGGACCCCAAATATCTGGAGGGCTATGGAAAACACCAGCTTGTAAGGTTTCGAGAGCCACCCATGATTGCATCAGGCCACACAATCCAAGAAGAGGAACAGGTGGAGAGAGCTGAAGAAAAGGATAAAGAGACAGTCAACATCAAGCCAATAAAGAAGAAAAAGACTCCAATCAAGATCAAAAAGAGAGTTCCGATGAACAGGCCCTGGGAGAAATAGGATTTAGTCATCGAATATAGCACAAACATTATATTAAATTTGAACTGATTTGTATAAAGTCTTTGATATCTGGTATGATCTTGTATAAATGATTAATAAGTTGATGATGAAATGATTTGTATATTTACATAGAGTGGTGTCGTTAAATATTAAATGAACAATATATTGAAATTGTAAACAAATTGTATTAAGTTCAGATCATATGTTTCACATTGAAATTTTTTTCATGCATAACACCAAGAGTCACTTGTTCCACTAAAAAAATTTATATTGAATGAGTTTGAAAACATGTGGACATAACCCCAATATGTTACAAATGAGTCCTATTCATGTTTACTTGTCCATTTATGGTTTCTAAATATCTTCGATTCCCTCCACTGTCTATGTCTCTCTGCTGCAATTGAATTGTCTAGAGCTTGTCTTCGTCTTTGCTTTTGGGCTAGAAGAAAAGCAAGCTTGATTTTGGAGCTAGCAACTTTTCTTTTAGCATGCAGCCTTTGTAGTATGCCTCGGTAAAACCATTGGAAGACTTCCTTCAGACTATTCGCCTTTTGACTCCCTCCATAGTGTTGTGTGTGTCTAAAAAATGCATTACGTGCCATGTAGTGAGACTTCTCCATGCCTTGGGTAGACCAAATAGCTGGGCATCCATACTTTTTGACAAAATAGGGAAGGTGGTTGTATATGATATGCTGTAAGACATAAGAATGCATAGTAAGTAATAAAAAAAAGAGGATCACACTTAAGTAAAAGAAAAAGACAGAACCTTACCATGTAGTGAGTTATATTGCAGGCTGTCCACGCGTCTTTCATTGACTTCCCAAAATGTTTAATTGCCTCCTCAAAGTTCTTGTAATCACTCTTTGTCCATGTTACTTTGTCACAGAACATGAAGAGTTGATCAAGAGACCTCCACACCTCTGCCTTCCTATTTCGTGCTTCCCCATCAGCCTCATGATCTTTCACAGCATTATGGACTTGCTTCCACAATCCATAATTAATCTTTGAAACTGCTCTACCTTGCCTTACTTGCTTAATGTGTTTGGGTCGAGACAAGAATCTTCTTGCCTTAACACCACCAATAGAGGGCTTGATTGGTACCTCCTTGCCATTGGTAGACTTTTTAAAATCCTTTGTGATTTGAACATCTCCTCCATGCAGACCTATATCGGATAACACTTTTTCCAATGCTTGAAGAGCATCCTTTCTATTTTTTTCGGGACGGAGTTTCCAAGCAAATCCAATTTATAAAAATACCAATTTCTCAATAATTCGACATAGACCATGCAATGTGCAGATGTGAACATTACATAGTGGAATGTCCAGAATGGCCTTGAAGTCAGGGTCAACTTTATCTCTATTAGGTGCTCTCTTCCACCATTTTGAATCCATTACTTGAGCTGATTCTTTGCAGTAAAGACAAGGAGACTTTGAGTTGCCTCCTTTACTAATGTTATACATGCACTTAAGTGTTTTAAGATCCCCGGCCATGTGCCACTCGACTTGAAAATCACCTTTTCCTGCAACATGGAGATTCTCGCCTTGCACTTGTCTTTTGATTATTGTTGGTATTTCCGTGTGATGAAACACCCAATCTAGTGTTTCATGGTCTTCGGTCTTCACCTGCGAGATTATAGAAAACAAAAGTATTACTATATCAGATTTGATAACAATGATCAAAATCAAGTATAAAACAGCCCATGATCATACCTGGAACGAGCCTAACCACCATATGTGTTTCTCTGACTGCACACTAAAATACTTCGAACTCGCTTCAGTCAATGATGTATCAATCGCTCCATTCATCAATGTAATAGTAACTCTTTCCATTTTCTTTTCCTTTACAACCTCACACTCATCCAGTTTGATAACAAATTTCAAAATGCCTTTGCACTCCTCAAATGTTATTCCATAAAACTCGACCATTCTTTTTTGAAGTTGTTGCAGATCTAAAAATATATTGTTCCAAGGATCATACACAGTGGTTCCTTTAACACCATGAAATATTTCTTCAATATGGATATACTGCCCAATAAATTCATTTATACTTTCATTCAAATGACCTCTTATCCTCCACACGGTTGCTGGATTTGGCAGTAAAACTCGTTTAATCCTTTGATCTTTCAAAGTTGAGGATATCGCATGGAAAATCGAACTATATCCCTTCCTGCTAACTCCACTAACATCAAGAGCCTCTTGGATTATAGTGCCATCAACTTGATTATTGGATACAAAGTCCTCTACAACATTGCGTTTGACTGTTTTGTATTTTTTTTCCTCAATCAAACCTTTTGCTACACCGCAAGAAAGCAATCCTTTCATTTGTTTAACAGGAAGAAGGTTCGGGTCCATATTTTCTTTTGCAGGCTCCAATAATTTCCTGTAATAACAACATTATATGACTATATTATTCAGCACCTCCATTCTTATTTTGCGACAATCAACGAAATAGATATAGTCTGGAAGAGAGCCTTTTTGAGTATACAAAATGATAAATTTCAATCTAACCTTGCTTCCTGAATTCGTCGCTTGCATCCACCAGTCCCAGCCTTCAAATTTGCAATGTTTTTAATCTTCCTGCTACGTTGTCTATCTCCAAGCACGGTTCTCTTCTTTCTTGCTCTTGTCAATTCTTTTTTACTCTTTGAATGCTCCTCGATTTCATTCTGCAACTGCTGCTCCAATTTTGCACGAATGGCTATCTCCTCCATCTTGGCCCCCTTTTCTTGTAGGTACATCATTTTATACGTTTCCGCAAATGCAGATTGCGCTGAAATATAACCAAGAAGTCCATTTTGTCCATCGCCGGCAAACCTCAGTAATGTGGTGGGATTGACAAATGGAGGTGTAGAGTTTTTTACTTGACATTTTGGATATATGCTTCCATCGCACCATAAGTCAATATGTTGAAGCCCTTCTCTTCTCATATTTTCCCGCTGTTGAGTCTTCAGCACCGTATCCTTTCGTCTTTTTTGTGCTGGAGCATATTGTTCTTCCAAGTCGATGTGAAGATGGTGTAATCGCTTCTTCTGAGATAGTGACTCACTAGTATCGGCCATTTTTTGTGCTCCTGAGGTTGCGAAGTTTGTTTTTCAATCTCATAGTCGTTTTGTAACATGAATCGTGGAAGTGTGGCGGTATCCATGTGAATATTTTGAAAACTTGCAATCACTAAGTTCAGTGATGGACTCTTAATGAAAGACCTGCACACGTCGGCCAAAGAGATGCGGAATCTTTGGTAAACAAAAAAAAATCTAAAAGGATATTTAATACAAAATCGTGTTAGTCAGACAAAAGAATATCTTATTCCTTTTTGAATTGACAGTTCTGTAGTCCTTACTGACAAATCTGAGCCACGTTTCCGTATTTTACTATTTTTGAGGTCTTTTAGGAGAGAAATAAATCAAAAAATAGTGAATTTCTTACAGGGCCCCAAAATGAGTTCCCTTTTTCCCTAATGTGATACTGCACATCCTATTGTGCAGATTGGCAAAATTCCTTTGTCTATGCAGGATGGGAAAAAGAAATACTTGTCTGATGTATTTCATGTCCCGAACATCACCAAGAACCTGGTTTCTGTTGGTCAGATGGTTGAGCAGGGCTTGCAGGTCAGATTTAATCCTCATGGATGCTTTGTTGAGGATATGAAAAATAATGGTCGCTTGATAGCAAAAGGAAAGAAGAAGGGCAGGATGTTTACATTGGATGCAGACATGCCTGAATTGAGTGCAACAATGTTTGCACATGGGACCGGTGTAGTTGCAGATATTGATATCTGGCACAAACGCATTGGTCATGTTAATATACAGCGACTTAAATCAATGCAAGCCCAAATATTGTTGCAGGATTGCCTAAATTCAAGGTTGCAGAAACGCACAAGGTCTGTGAAGCCTGTCAATTTGGGAAACAGGCAAGGAAACCTTTTCCTAGGCATGTTCAAGAGAGTAAAAAGCCATTGGAATTAATCCACTCTGATGTGTGGACTACAAAAGCTGCATCTATTGGAGGCTGTCACTATTTTGTCACATTTATTGATGACTTCAACAGAAAACAGTGGGTGTATTTTATGAAAAAGAAAAGTGAAGTGTTTGGGCACTTCAAAGCTTTCAAAGCTATGGTTGAAAAAGAAACAGGCCTGCAAATAAAATGCCTAAGGTCAGATGGAGGGGGAGAGTACCTCTCAAATGAGTTTGCAAGGTTCTTGCAGGAGCATGGTATAAAGCAGCAATATTCATGCAGTCATACACCACAGCAAAATGGAATTGCAGAAAGAAAAAACAGGCATATTGGAGAGGTATCTCGGGCTATGCTAAATGAAAAAGATCTACCAGATTATTATTGGGCTGAAGCAGTTGCTACAGCAGTCTATATAATGAATAGGACTCCCACCGCCACAATACATGGCATGACGCCAGAGGAGATGTATACTGGTAGGAAACCAGATATTTCTCATTTGAAGATTTTTGGTTGCATTGCCTATGTCCATGTGCCAGATGAGTTGAGGTCCAAGTTGGATCCAAAAGCTGAGAAGTGCGTCTTTATTGGTTATTCTCTGCAGCAGAAAGGGTATAGATGCTATAACCCTTCTACACGTAAGTTCACAGTGAGCAGAGATGTTGTTTTTGATGAGATGAGCAGCTGGTATAAACCAGTAAATGTGATGATTGATGTAGATGCACAAAATGGTAATGCTGCACAGAATGCACAGCAGCAATCACAAAATATCAGTGGACCTGGAGTGTCCTCTACCAATGGTTCACATACTTCGCCATGGACAGGCAGATTGAGATCACGAGAATCCCCTCAAAGCAATGCGGAGAGTGGTACGCAGGTATCAAGAAAAGGAAAAGGGAAGGTAGATCGGCCCATGTTTGATGTGAATGCAGGTCACTCTTGTGTGGATGGTGAATCCAGTGGCTCAGAACAGAGCATTGATGATGAGTTGGGTATTCCTTCTATTGTTACACCTGGAGTAAGGAAGACCAGGGATGTTTTGAGAGCACCTGGAAGTGAGCCTATTTTGCATAGGTCTACCAGGGTTAGGTATCCTGTGGATAGGCTGAAATATGATGGATTTACAGCCATTCACTATGCCTATATGGTCAAAGTGATACAGGAACCAGAACCCACTTCTTTTGAGCAAGCCATGGGAAATGAAAAATGGGAGAAAGCCATGGATGAAGAAATGGATGCCTTGGATGCTAATGCTACATGGGAATTGGTGCCTTTGCCTAAAGGCAAGAATGCAATTGGTTGTAAGTGGGTTTATAAGATCAAGCACAATGCAGATGGTTCTGTGAATAGATACAAGGCAAGATTAGTTGTCAAGGGGTATGCACAGACATATGGCATTGATTATGAAGAAACTTTCAGCCCGGTTGCAAGGATGGCAACCGTAAGAGAAGCCATTGCTATGGCTGCATCAAAGGGATGGTCTTTACATCAGATGGATGTAAAGAATGCCTTCTTGCATGGTGATTTGCAAGAAGAGGTCTTTATGGAGCAGCCAGCGGGTTATGTTCATGCTATTCATCCTGAGTTTGTTTGCAGGTTGAAGAAAGCCTTGTATGGCTTGAAGCAAGCACCTAGAGCATGGTCTGACAAGATAGGACAGTATCTTGTCACTATTGGCTTTCAGATTTCCAAGGCAGATTTCTCACTCTATGTGAGAAAAACAGAGAAAGGGATTATGCTGCTGGTCATTTATGTTGATGATTTGATCATCACAGGTGATAGGGATGAAGATATCCTTCATGTGAAAATGCTATTGAGGCAGAAGTTTGAGATGAAGGATTTGGGAGAGCTACGTTATTTCTTGGGCATTGAGGTGATTAGATCACCAAGTGGGATACAGCTCTTGCAGAGGCAGTATGGATTGGACATGCTATCCAAATATGGGATGACAGGCTATAAGCCTATTTCAGTTCCTTTGGAGCAGAATGTGAAGCTGAGCGCAGATGCAGGTGAGCTTCTGGAGGACCCTACTATGTACAGACGCATAGTAGGAAGTTTGATTTACATGACTATTACCAGGTCAGATTTGAGCTATGCTGTTGGGTTGGTAAGTCAGTTTATGCAGGCTCCAAGGAAACCGCATTTGGATGCGGCTAGACGCATACTCGGGTATGTGAAGTCCACATTGCAGTATGGACTATTTTATGAGGCTGGGGTTCAGATACAGTTGCATGGATACACTGATGCTGATTGGGCTGGTAGCATTTCAAATGACGATCCACCAGTGGATATGTGTTCTCTTTTGGGAGTGCTGCAGTCACTTGGAGCAGCAAGAAACAGCCTACAGTTGCCTTGTCGAGCACAGAGGCTGAGTACAGGGGTGCAGCAATGGCTGCATGTGAGGTAGCTTGGTTGCATAAGCTACTCTATGATATGCATCAGTCTACAGATGGGCCAGTTGTCATTTATTGTGACAACATGAGCAGTATACACTTGGCAATACACTTGGCAAAGAACCCAGTCTTTCATGCTAGAACAAAGCACATTGAGGTGCATTATCACTATGTGCGGGAGAAAGTGTTACTAGGTCTTATTGATCTAGTTTATGTCAGCACAGAGGATCAGATAGCTGACATCTTCACAAAAGCATTGGGCATAGAGAAGCTGCGCAAGTTCAGAGACCTGCTTGGTGTGCAAGAATTGGGATTGAGCTCGAGGGGGAGTGTTGAGATATCGAGCTCCACTCGCGATATGCCAGGGTGACTGTTGTGCATTTATGTCACCGACTTGTTAGCTGGAGATGCGGTTGGTACACCGCCCACGAATAATAGCTGGATGACAGCTATCCTTATCTACACTAGTTTGTGGCTCAGTTAGTATGCCACCTTTGTTAGTTGAGTTTGGTTTGAGACCCACATATAGGGTTCTTCTATTTCTTTGTACTTGAGTTCTTTTTGGCTTACACAACTAAGAAGAGGAAAACTTTTTCAGCCTCCACCTTTGTGTGTATTCCCCCATTGTGATTGTGAGCAAGCTTCAAGTGAGACTCCTTCCCTCTCTCCCACTATCTTCACAAGAAGAGTTGATATTCCATGAAAAACGTTCCTCCCCGTTTCTTTCTCGACCATTACATGCCATTCCTTGAACCTACTAAAAGCCTCATCTTTAGTCTTCAGGAAGTATATCCATATCCTTCTACTGTAGTCATCGATCAACATCATGAAGTAGTAGGAACCACCCAAAGCTTCCGTCTCCATCTTTCCGCAAAGGTCCGTGTGAACGAGCTCTACAGGAGCCTTTGCCCTACTGGCCTCTTTAGGAAAGGGATGCCGATGCTCCTTGACCATCATGCAAGCTTCACATACATCGGGTGGATCTAAAATTTCTGGTAGGTTTGCAATCATTCCACTTTTATGCATCTCCTTCAAAGAACTAAGGTTTAGATGACCAAACCTCTCATGCCACAGCTTACTATTCTTCACATCCGCTCGAGCACTGAAAGCTAAGAGTTCAGAAATGTTGTTGCGCCGTGTACCTTTACCAATGACCTTCCCTTGACAAGATCCACAATCTGTGCACCATTCTTATCAAATTGAACTTTGAGGTCCCGATCCGTGATCTAGGAATTGGACAACAAGTTCCTCTTGATATCTAGCACATAAAGAACATCGGACAATTGTTTTACAACTCCATCTGACTTGAGAGCAATCGTACCTTTTCCTTTTGCTAGACATTTTGCATCATTGCCGACTGCTACCAGGATGTCATTCCCTACCGGCTGTAGAGATGTATACCAATCCTTCCGACTGGTCATATGGCGTGATGCACCACTGTCAATGATCCACGGTTCATCCGCATGTACATGAACTACCTCCATGCAAATCTCCTCAATTGCGATGAACAGCTCTACTAATACTGCCTACGCGCTGTTGCTGGACTCTTTCTTTACTCCGTTCTTCTCATTCCGTTCTTCTCATCTGCAATCTTCTTTCAGCACTCATTCTGCTTGTGCCCTGCCTTATTGCAATAGAAGCACTTGATCTTCTTCTTTCTCTTTTTATCATCAGAAGAAGTTGGGTTACCAGAGTCCTTACCCTTACCTTTCTTTGATCTGGTCCAGAAAGTTGAATCTTCTATCCTCGTCTTTTGATGCATCTCCTCCTGCAGAAGCATCACACTGAAATCCTCAAAGTTGAGGGGCAGATTTATGTTCTGTGTATTCAACGCTGTAACAAGACTGTCATACTTTGGTGGGAGAATCCGTATGCACCTTCGTGCTAGATTCTCACTAGTGATGGTGATGCCAATCGCAGTCATCTGATCACACAGATTCTTCACCCTGGTGATGAACTTCTCTGCTACTTCAGACTCAAAAAACTTCTCGTTCGCGAGTTGAGTCTCCAGATTCTGAATCTGTGTCTAATTTGTGGTCTCGTACCGATTTTTCAAGACTGTCCATGCCTCCTCCACTGTGGTGACATGTTGAATTAACGCGATGACGGAATCACTAACACTGCAGACAATAAAACACAATGCATCTGCATTTCTTCTTGTCCACGCAAGAATTTCATCCACAGTTGGTACTATCTATTGTCCTACATTGGCTGGATCGAATCTCGCAACCGGCCTCATGTCCACCCTAGTAGCAGTGTCCCAAAGCTCGTATGTGCTTAGGATGGTCTTCATCTTGAACTTCCAGAGTGGATAGTTAGAGCCGTCCAACTTTTTGCTTTCACCGAACGGTGGGATTCGCAGTCTTGCAGGCTGGGCCATCTCTCACAATCTACTCGCAAACAAAAACACACTACCAAATCTTCTTGCTAGAGTCCAGGCTCTGAGACCATGTAAAAAAATAATACAATGTCTGTGCTCAATAGATAACAGGATCTCGTACGCAAGAGAGAAAACAAGATAGTATGGAGAATCAAAAATTTGATTATTGTAGAACTGATACAATAGATGGCGTTGCCTCCCAACCATGCACTCCTATGAAAGAAGCTTCGATGGTGCACTGGAAATAGTAGAAGATAGAGGCTGGATGCTAAGGAATTAGGGTTGCTGTAGCCAGTGATGGAATGGGCTTCATGGGCTTGCTCTTATATAGCCACCAGTCGTAGTCGGTTAGGCTCAATTGGGTGACCGACCTAGTCTGCCCAAAACGGTTGACTGGGGGTCGATCCCGAAATAGGCCACCGACCATACGATAGAACCGATGCGTAATCCGTTCGGCCCAGAGCCATCCGGGATCATTTGAGGCTCCAAATGGGCCTCGCAACCCGAGAGTGGGCTGTCCCATGAAATGCTCCATCTATCCTCAGTGTGGTCAGTCAAGGGATGCCTTCCCGCACTTGCATGTAGCCTAGTTGGTGGTGTGCCAACTCTATCTGAAGCCGTCCAGCCATCAAGCCACACATGGCCCCCATCTGGTGTCCAAACCAGGACCTACCGGATAACTAAGCTATTGAAATGCCTTCTCCTCACATGGGGGGCTTACAAGTAGAGTTAGCTGGTTCCCGCATAGTTACACGAGAGTGGAGCATTGATATCTAACAATTGCTTCCTCAAAGTTTTTAGGAGAATTTTGTTTTCACCTCAACCTTATAATTTTCTTTGAGACCTCTCATGAAACCCCTTCTCTTTTGGAATTCATCAATTACTTTCAGCTTAAAGAATGCCTCCATATAATTCGCTATGTACTGGACTAGAGTGTTTTTACCCATAATGCAATTATTGTTCCAAGTCTCCCATGTCCTTTCTAATTCATTTCCCAGTAAAAACTCTTTTAGGAAGACTTTTCAAACTCAGCCCAATACCTAGGAATTCTATCATTTTCTCTGAGGCTCATCCACCATTTATAGGCCTTATTCCCAAGGGAAAGGCTTGCTTCCATGACTTGATTTTTAGGAGGGGTATTCCTGAGTCAATGGAACTCTTGCCACTTTTGCTTGAAGTTATTAATCACATCTTTATTATGCTTCTTTTCTTCCCCATTGAAAATTGGTGGTTTCAAGTCCTTAAGAATGTTAGAGGTTTCTTTAAGTCAAGAGGTGGACCTCTCAACTTGATTAGGAGGAGTCAGTGATTTTGTTGTAGTAGTTACCGATTGAGAATTGGCTAACTTGGTTATGGATTCAGGTAGGAATTTCAATGTATCACTAATAGTTCCTAGCTGTCTTACTATATTTTGCATTCGCATTTCAAGTTGAGTGAATTCCGTATATGGAAATCCATAATCACTGTAGTCTATGTCCTCCATTTCCACATTATCCTCAAGAGTTTCATTTTGTTCCTCCTCATGTATTTTCTCTTCAACTACAGCTTTTCCTTTCCTAGCTCTTTCCTCGCTCTCCATAACCATTTCATCCCTTTCTAGAGTTGTCATTTCAAATGTAAAATTTTTCCAGAAGATATAAAGCAAAAAGCTTTATAAGAGAGAGAAATAAGCAATGCCCACTTACCCGATATTTGTTTGCTAGCTTCGTGTTCATTCTTTCTTTGACCCACAACTTCTCATTTTCTTTTGATTCATGATCCTTTCGATCCCACTTCTTTTTTTCCCTCGATCTCAAACTCCAAAATCTTGCTTTCTTCTTTTGATTATGGCAAGGTTCAAGATATTGTAAAAAGGGGTGAAGAGGATCTTAGAGACTTGGGAGAAAGAGGGGGTGAAAAAAAAAATAGTTTTTGGACCTTGGGGAAGTGGGGTAGAAAAGGTACTGATGGGGTGGCTTTTCTCTAAGGTTGAAAACCTTTGTATGAAATGTTTCTTTATCTACTTATTTACAAAGACTTCTATCGATGAATTCTTGCTCTCTTTCACAGTTAATGACTGCAGCTTCTTTTTGTACTTTGGAGACATCAGTGATGAGGTATAGTATAACTATAGCAGCAGTTGTAATAACACTATGCTCCTCTTTCACGAAATGGCATTGCACAACGAATTGTGGACTACTTGATTATCATCAATGAAATGGTTGTTTTGTTTTTCATCTTCTTCAATTAAGCTTAAGTGTGGTGATTGATCTTGATGATTGTTGTCTTCCTCGTCAATATCGTGATCTCCATCCTCCTCCCGTGCGATGTCATTATGCGCATCTTCCTCTTGCCTCATATGGTGATCTACATCTTCTTCGCTAGATTCATCAATTGGATCCGGCATTGGTAGTGGCATCTCCATATCCACATCTCGAACTTCAAAAATCTACTTACTTCGTGGTGCAACTTGGATCACGTACCACCATCTTGGATCAGAACGATCCGGATGAAAAACCACCTATATTGAAGATGAAAAATCACGTGCCAAATGTCGTCAATTATATATATATCAATGGACTTAAAAAATGAAAGCTTCGACTAATTAAATCATTAGTATGCACCTGCTCACAGTGCTCGGGAAGAACAAAAGTATCACTTTCATCGGTCCAATGTTTGGTGGAGTCTATTGCAAAGAGACCGCTACTATCTTTTCTCACTGTCGCATGGGGACCGTTGGAAGTAGTTCTAAACCATTTTACATCAAGAATGAAAAAAGTAAATCGTCTGAAATCAATTTCATAGATGTCGCGTATGGTTCCACAATAATCCAACTGTGAGGAGAGAAGATTGGTATCCGAAGCACTTGCTCGGCTATCTTGTGTGAAGTTAGCCATGACTCCACAATCATACGTGACTCTCTTTGAATCGATGCATTCCACGCGAAAATGTCGTCCATATGACCATAATGCAAAGGGTTGTTGCACACAATTAAGAGTGCATAACCACCTAGCCCACATGGGAGACTCTTCCACACACACCATGCATGTGGAAGGATGCATTTATTGGGAGAGACCCCCTCTCTTGGCTATAAAAGGAGGGGGCCAATTGGAGTTCAAGCTTGGAGATTATCTTTTGGGAGTGCATCTCATTCATTTTTTCTTTGTATTTTTGGTAGATGGTTGTATATGCCTCAAGCTTTCTCATTTGCAAGGCACTGACCTTTTCCTGTTGAGGAATGTCTTTAGTGGTATTGGACCATTGGTCCAAGAATTGTGCTTGTGATGTGTTGGCCTCTTTAGTAGTAGCAAGTTGGTCCTTTAAGATTCTGCATTCCCTTGTAAGCTTGTCAATGGTGAAGGCACGTACTACCAAAGATTGTTTCATGTCTTCAAGCTTGTCTTTGCAATCTTGGAGCTCTTCTTCTTTGTGAATGAGGCAATGGAAGACAACACCAATGAAGCCCCACTACAATGCACAACGGTGGTGTACCAAGAGCTTGTGGCTACTCTACAAGTGGAAGATCACCTCAACGCACGCGTGCTTATCCAATGGAAGCAACTCCAAATCAGGATCATATTTGCTCATCCAACAATCAAATGGGAACGTTCCGTAGGGACCAAAACTCTACACATAATTTGCCAAGACTTTCCAAAGATGAGAAAAATATATTCTGCCTGTCTACACATGCCGGGTTTATAGCACTCAAGACGGATGCTTTCATTGCATATGTATGCCTCATGGGAAGTCCTCCCCTCAATTGCTAGTTTGTTGCCATTGCTACAAAGGCCATCACTATTATTTGCAAGGCATGATAAAACCGACATCCCACCCATGCAGCTGATGATCCCATCGCACCAGCAAAAAGAAGTGTCGGAAGATGACAGGGCCTATCTCACATACAACTTCCCATATCTAACCACTCTCTCTGCCAACCTCATAACCTCACTTACCCTTGTTGCTACCACCCTCTTAACCTTCCCCGAGCTCCATCCTAATATCTATTCCCTCCATCGTCTCTTTGCTCATCCTTTCACCATTTTCAACTAACCCAATAGTCACAAACTTACGAGCCCCTCACACCTAGCTTCTTTCCTTCCCTTGCTAATCCTACCCTCGAGGATTACCAAGTTGCTCAAACCATTTGACCAGTTCTTTCCCCCCTCCCCTTTGCTCCCCCTTCCACAACTAATACTCTTCCATATTTCTCCCCCATGTCCCCAGATTCTCTCCCTGCCCCGCCGTCATCACCTCCGACACTACTGGTGCTTCCATCAGTAGAAAATGACACAGTATTTGATTTTGAATCTCAAGATCCGGATAATCCAATTTGTACTCCCATGCCAAGTTCCAATGATGGGTATGATGAGATACCACTTCCCAGTAACCCCATCAAGGAATTTTGGAGCAAATATCCTGATATGAAAACTCGAGGTGGATGGGACCCTGGACGACTTTCCTACTAGCCTTCATCAGCATCAAATTAGTGAAGCTTGGATAAGCAAGTTGGATCCACAACCTGATTGGCACCGTCCCAAGCTCTTTGATGTAATCTTCTCGAAAGAGTACCTACGTGCACCTCCATGTCTCAGAACCCATCCCAAGTTCTATGCAGTTCCACCATGTAAAACATGGGCACACTTTGGATGAAGATTGCACCATTAATTGGCCAATGATTGAACCATACTCTAGTGTAGAATGGAATATCCAAGGCACAATGATACGAGGACTTCACTAGCATGAGCAAATAATGCACGGCAACATTGATCGCTTCCTTCGCCTAAGTGCTATCTTCTACAAAACATTGAAATTCATTGTGGAGGTCCCATGTTACCTCGATACCCATTTGTCTCCACTCAATTTCAATCCCGATGAACAGGTCGATGCTCAGATTACAAGCCGACTCTATCAAAGAGTGATCTTCTTAAAAGCACGCCACATATCTCTCTTTGAACAAGTGGTGGATACAAGCTACCTGAAGACTGAGCAAAAGTTGTATGGTGCCAAGGCTTTACAGTAGGATCGACTGGCACAATACAAGTTCCATAGCCATTGGACTAAAGGATGGCAATCTAGCTACATGCTCGCAATAAGCCATAACCCAAGGATGGGTAATAAAATGGTTCTGAGAGTATGTTATCTCTGTGCCAACATGGACTTGGGTAGTACAGAATGTGTGTGTAGAGTATCAGCAAAGCTCCGCTTATACTTGCATATAAGACTAGAAATAATCCCTCTTACAACTTGCATGTTCTACATCCAAGTTCTACATGCGAGTTCTACATGCAACTCCTACATGTGAGTTCTACATGTAACTTCTACATGCAAGTTCTACATGCAACTCCTACATGCAACTTCTACATGTGATTCCTACATGCGAGTTCTACATGCAACTTGCAACTTCTACATGCAACTTCTATATGCAAATTCTATATGCAGAGAGAGAATGTCTTACAATTCCTACATGCAGAGAGAGAAGCTCTCCAACTTGTATAAATCCTCATAATGGAATGAAGCCCACACTCTTTGAGGCATTGTGTTGAGTTCTACTTTGGTATTCCAAGCAATTGTCTCAAGCGTCCATGCTTCCTTGCACTCCACATCCAAAAGCATGTCCTAACCTTGCAACTCCTCTTTCCCTCTCCTCCAACCTTGCAACCCATCCTCTCCCTCTCCTCCTCCCTCCTCCTCCTCCCTTCTCTGTGTCCTCCCTTCTCGTCCTCCCTCCTCCTCCTCCTCCTCCCTCCTCCTCCTCCTCCTCCTCCTCCCTCCTCCTCCTTCCTCCTCCTCTCTCTTCTTTCCCCCCATGCTCTTACACCTTCTTCCTCTCCCACTCCTATGCTCCCCCTAAACCCTTAGTTCCTCAACCCTTAACCTCCATGATCTACGAGGGAGACGAGTTCTCCACCATGTACTCTACCCTAAACCTTGGATCCTCCTTCTAACCCTGGAATCTCTTCTAAACTCTAGAACCCCTTCTAAACTCTGGAACCTCCTAAACCTTGGATCCTCCTTCTAACCCTGAACCTCCCTCTAACCCTTAAACTCCTCCTAAACCCTGCACAACCCCCAATGAAGGCAAAAACCTTCATTACCTCAACCATGATGATGCATGTTCCTTTTACATATGCATGCACTATGTTTGTTTACCACACTTAAGCCTATGTCTCTCATTGGAATATGACTTGAGGTCCTAATCTACACGTATACTACAAACGACAACCCAGATATATCTGTAGGTGACAAAAAGCTTCAAAACCCTACATACTGAGAATACCCTGCTCTTCTTGCGAAAGCCATGGGAAAGAGCTAACAGAGGGCAAGGATCATTTTGACCAGGAGAAGACTGATCGCGAGATCCCCAGGATTCTATCGAAGAGATGCTAAGAGCTTGATCCAAGAGGAAGGCCACATGCCCAAGGAAGCTCCTTGGACTAAGGAGAAAAAGAAAAAAGAGGTGAAGGATAAGAAGAAGAAGAGAGATGACAAAGGAGATGGTATCACTTCATCGAAGACCAAACGATGAAGAATGTGATTATAGTTTATAAGGTACTCCGATTTAAAGAATGTAATTATAGTTTCTAGTATATGAGAGGGAGCCCTCTCTTGGATATTTGTTATGCTCTATGCATGATGATATTATGTTGTATCCCTCTCTTTGTTATTTGTTATGCCATATGAAAATAAGAGAAAGAGTAAAGAGACGAATGGGGAGAAAGAGGATGTGAAAATAAGAGAAAGGGGAAGGAAAAGAGAGGGTCGAAGGGGAAAAGACAGGGGAGAAAGCTGGGAAAAAAGAGAAGAGGGGAAAATAAGAGAGGCGAGAAAAGAGAAGGGAAAAGAGGGGGAAAAGAGGGGAGAAAAGAGAGGGAAAGAGAGGGGAAAGAGAGGAAGGGGAGAAGAGAGAGGGGAAAATAGATGATGGAAGAGGAAAAGAGAGGGGAAACGAGGGGGAAAAAGAGAAGAGAGGGGAGAAGAGAGGAAATAAGAGAAGAGAGGAGAAGAGAGGGGACAAGAGAGGAAATAAGAAAGGGGAGAAGAGAGGAAAAGAGAGAAGAAAAGAGAGGTGAAAAGAGAGGGGAAAGAGAAGGAGGGGAGAAAAGAGAGGGTAAAAGATAGGATGGAAGAGGAAAATAGAGGGGAAAAGAGGGAGGGAAAAGAGAGAAAAGAGAGGAAATAAGAGAGAAAGAGAGAGGGGAGAAAGTGGATGTGAAAATAAGAGAAAGGGGAAAGAGAGGAGTGAACATCCCCAAATAGAAAGGCATAAGTCCGAGGTCTGTCATTTCAAACTCTCTTCCTAGCAAATGCTTCGTCTATGAGATCTTCTTTTCATGGTTCCCTGTTATAACAAGGTCGTCCACATAAAGGACCACGATCATACACCTACCTCCTTCTTTGAAGATATACAAATTTGCATCAGATGGGCTCCTCTTGGACCCATTTTGAAGAAAGTAGGCATCAATTCGCTGGTACCACGCTCGTGGGGCCTGTTTCAACCCGTAAAGTGTCTTCTTGAGTTTGCAGACTTTACCTTCTGAACCGGGGATCTCAAAACGTGGTGGTCGTTCCACGTATACCTCCTTCTTGAGATCTCCATTCAGAAAGGCAAATTTCACATCCATCTGAAATACGGGCCAACTTCCCTGGGCAGCTAAAGCCAAAACACTGTGAATTGTAGTTAGTCGAGCTATGGGAGCAAAAGTATCCTGATAATCAAAACCATGTACCTGTGCAAATCCTTTTGCCACGAGAGCCTTGTACTTATCCGTGCAGTCGGACTTGTACTTGGTCTTGTACACCCACTTGGTTCTGATAACCTTGCGTTTTGGTGGCCGATCCACAAGGTCCCAAGTGTTGTTCTTCATTATGGAGCCATACTCCGACTGCATAGCCTCCATCCCCCTATCATCACCCTGTGCCTCTTCAAGACACTTGGTCGTGCGGTCGGACTTGTACTTGGTCTTGTACACCCACTTGGTTCCGATTACCTTGTGTTTTGGTGGTCGATCCACAAGGTCCCAAGTGTTGTTCTTTGTTATGGAGCCATACTCCGACTGCATAGCCTCCATCCACCTATCATCGCCTTGTGCCTCTTCAAGACACTTGGGTTCATCAGCACGGATCACTTCTGTCATCAAAGCATAGTTGACCAAGTGTTCCTGCGCCCTTCTTTGCTCCTCTAATCTCTTAGACCAGTGGTATTCGGATGGTTCCTCCTCAATGGCTGGAGGTTCTCTGTCGTCCAAAAGCTACTTTACCCACTTCGGGAATGGCCATTGCCATTGTGGTTCTGCAGGCTCTTCTTCATCTTCTTTGTCTTGAATCCTCCCAAGCACCATTGGGGGAGTTTGGTCTGCTATTGGTGGCGGTACTAGATGGATATCTTGGTCCTGGTTGTCTACTCCTCCAATTGATGTGAATGTTCTGAGAAGACCACATCGTGACTTACAATTACCTTCTTGGTAACAGGGTTATAGAGACGGTAACCCTTCACCTCTTCATTGTAGCCTAAGAAAATACACTTCCGGCTCTTCGGTTCTCATTTGGTCCTAGTAGCATCAGGGACATGCACAAAACAATCACATCCAAAAACTCTAAAATGTGCAGCCAAAAGGTTTCTTACCAGAAAAGGCTTGCAGTGGAGTCATCCCGTTCACAGCCTTCGTGTAGCTATGATTTAGGATGTAAACTGCAGTGTTACATGCTTCAGCCCAGAAAGTGTTTGGCAAATCTTTCCCTTTCATTATACTATGGCCCATTTTGCAGATGACGCGCATCTTGCATTCTGCTACTCCATTTTGCTATGATGTATGTGGCGGGGGTTTCTGCCTCTTGATCCCGTGACTTTTGCAGTAACTTTCGAATTCAATTGATGTGAACTCTCCACCTCTGTCTGATCTCAACTTCTTCACCTTCCTCCCCATTTCTTTCTCGACCATTACATGCCATTCCTTGAACATACTAAAAGCCTCGTCTTTCGTCTTCAGGAAGTATATCCATATCCTTCTACTGTAGTTGTCGATCAACGTCATGAAGTAGTAGGAACCACCCAAAGCTTCCATCTCCATGTTTTCGCAGAGTTCCGTGTGATCGAGCTGTAGAGGAGCCTTTGCCCTACTGGCCTCTCTAGGAAAGGGTTGCCGATGCTGCTTGCCCATCATGCAAGCTTCACATAGATCAGTCAGATCTAAAATTTCTGGTAGGTCTGCAATCATTCCACTTTTATGCATGTTTGAAGAGTCAAAAAAGGTCCTCTGCCTTGGATTGTCCTCCTAAAATTATGTATTTCTTTTATGGTGTGTGACTCC
Organism: Dipteris shenzhenensis; assembly: GCF_047967505.1. NCBI lineage: Eukaryota > Viridiplantae > Streptophyta > Polypodiopsida > Gleicheniales > Dipteridaceae > Dipteris > Dipteris shenzhenensis. The sequence continues at coordinate 11,572,878 of NC_141601.1, read as the reverse complement.
ATATTTCTAGTTATTCCCTAGAGTCAAGAGGGGGATGTAATGTGGGAGCCATGTATTGGCATTGATAGGGTCTAGTTATCAGGCCTGGCATATGAGTTCTAGGATGTTGGCGCATTGGTATTCTAGACCTCTGAGTTGTTCATGCATCCATGCTGAGACATGAGTCTCTGAGTCATTTTTGGGACATAAAGCCATGTGAGTGCTCAGTCCGATGTCTGAACCATTCTCAGACTTCAGCCTCTGAGTTGGCATGAGAGCCATGTCTAGTTCAAACATTGCACAGTTTAGTAGTCCTATCATTGTCATGTTTTGTCCTTGGTTCCATTCCAGTAGCCTTTCACCTTGCCTTCATGGGGGGATGTTAGAATATGAAGCCAAGTTGAGTCAATTTGGTGTGTTCTAGTGTGTTCTAGATTGAGTTCTAGTCTAGTGTGTCCTATGGATGCCACGTGTCACATTGGGAATCATCCCACACCACAGCTTAGTGTTCTTCACATCCACTCGAGCACTGAAAGCTGAGAGTTCGTAAATGTTGTTGCATCGTGTACCTTTACCAATGATCGAATTGAACTTTGAGGTCCCGATCCGTGATCGCAGAAATGGACAACAAGTTCCTCTTGATATCTGGCACATAAAGAATATCGGACAACTGTTTTACAACTCCATCTGACTTGAGAGCAATCTTACCTTTTCCTTTTGCTGGACATTTTGCATCATTGCCGACTGTTAGCATGATGTCATTCCCTACCAGCTATAGAGAGGTATACCAATCCTTCCGACTAGTCATGTGGCACGATGCACCACTATCAATGATCCAAGGTTCATCCGCAGGTACATGAACTGCCTCCATGCAAATCTCCTCAATTGCTACGAACAGCTCTATTGGTACTACCTGCGCGCTGTTGCTGGACTCTTTCTTTACTCCGTTCTTCTCATCTGCAATCTTCTTTCGGCACTCATTTTGCTTGTGCCCTGCCTTGTTGCAATAGAAGCACTTGATCTTCTTCTTTCTCTTTTTATCATCAGAAGAAGATGGGTTACCAGAGTCTTTACCCTTACCTTTCTTTGATCCGGTCCAAAGAGCCGAATCTTCTCCAGTCCTCGTCTTTTGACGCATCTCCTCCTCCAAAAACATCGCGCTGAAATCCTCAAAGTTGAGGGGCGGATTTCTATTCTACGTATTCAGCGTTGTAACAAGACCGTCGTACTTTGGTGGGAGAATCCGTATGCACCTTCGTGCAAGATTCTCGCTAGTGATGGTGATGCCAATCGCAGTCATCTGATCGCGTAAATTCTTCACCCTGGTGATGAACTTCTCTGCTGCTTCAGACTCAGACAACTTCTCGTTCGCGAGTTGAGTCTCCTGTCTTGCTAGAGTCCAGGCTCTGATACCATGTAAGAAACTAATACGTCTGTGCTCAACAGATAACAAGATCTCGTACGCAAGAGAAAACAAAATAATATGGAGAATCAAAAATTTGATTACTGTAGAACTGATACAATAGATGGCGCTGCCTCCCAACCGTGCACTCCTATGAAAGAAGCTTCGATGACATGCTAGAAACAGTAGAAGACAGAGGCGAAATGCTAAGGAATCAGGGTTGTTGTAGCCAGTGATGAAATGGGCTTCACAGTCTTGCTCTTATATAGCCACCAGTCATAGTCGGTTAGGCTCAATTGGGTGACCGACCCAGTCCACCCAAAACAGTCGACTGGGGGTCGGTCTCGAAATAGGCCATTGACCATACGATAGAACCGGTGCGCAAAACAGAGCAACGCTTGCCGTTCGGCCCAGAGCCATCTGGGATCATCTGAGGCTCCAAACGGGCCCTGCAACTCGAGAGTGGGCTACCCTGGGAAATGCTCCGTCTACCCTTAGTGCGGTTAGTCAAGGGATGCCTTCCCGCACTTGCATGTAGCCTAGTTGTCGGTGTGCCAACTCTATCTGAAGCCGTCCACCTATCAGGCCACCCATGGCCCCCATCGGGTATCCAAACCAGGACTTACCGGATAACCGAGCTACTCAAATGCCTTCTCCTCATATGGGGAGCTTACAAGTAGAGTTAGCTGGTTCCCGCGTAGTTACATGAGAGTGGAGCATTGATATCTAACAACTTCTCTATAGTCCCTATGTGCAAGATGATCAACGATTCTAATTTTGGGGAGTTTAAAGTGTCATGAATGATCGATTGGACTCTGCTTAATAAATAACTAGACTTAGAGTCCTTAAACAATTTAAAAATTTAGAGATGAAATTATCTTCATGAGGAAGCCTTATACTACAATGCGGATGGATGTTATGGAATCCGACCCAACATCTCATCTCTTGCTTGCTTCTACCTGTGCCTACTCAAGAGACATTGTATTAGCTTTTCAATTACTTCCTTTTACTTTCGTAGAAACAGAACGTTTTTTCATGAAGGATTGGAGAAATAATTGGGTGATGTAATGCACTCTGTGGAATGGCGTTTCACAAGACAATCCTAGTCCTAGAAGCACCTATTGTTGTTATGTGCCACCTTGATTGCATTGTTTCTTAATACTATCTCGGTCCTGGACCGCTATGGTTTGTAGCTTCCTCTTAGCATAATGACTAGAATGAACCATTCCTATCTCCCTTGGTTCTTAAGAATACCTATCAAAATCTTGAGTATGAGATGAATTTAACAATATGCCATAAGTAAAACTTGGTGGAATTAGCATGATTGTGTGCTACACTAGAAGAGCTTCAAATATGTCTTTACACCTTGAAATTTGGATAACACATGAAAAAGTTACATGATTTTGAAAGGAGGTTGGTTTTCATATTTTAGTGTATTTTTTGTTTATCCCACCCTCATCCAAAAGACCCCTCCCTTTCGGTCTCGCATATTATGAAAAATATGTAGAAATCTTAAAATCTTGCATATTTTTCAAGGTATATTTCTTATCATTTGTGGGAGGGGCCCCTTGAGACCCCATAACTAAATTTCGGACGAGGGTAGTAACATAATATATATGGAGTTGGTGCCGCAAGGTTGGAGCATTTCTCCATGGGGATTGATGCCCATCTGATGAATGTGAAGTCTGTAGGCCACCTGGATCCTCATCATGTGTTGCAAGGGAGAGCAGGTTTTGTAGGCTAAGGTCTCTGTGGGAGCCACTAGTTTGTCCAAAGGGAGACCGTGAATGGCACCGCATTGAATGCACTCATGGCACATGCAAGCATTGGAGTCTAAAGCTGAAGAAGAAGACATTCCATGTCTGTCCAAATGAAATGAGGGAAGACAACCATGTTGCTCTAAAATGGAGGAGATTTGAAAATGTCATTGTTGAAGGATCCTATAAAAAGAGATGTCTACTATTGTAAAAGAGCACTCAGCCAAGGGAACTTATAGGTCATGTGGTTCAATCCATCCCAAAATATGTGCTTCATAATTTCATGGCTAGCTGGCAAGATGAGTAGTTCAGGACGTGCCTTGCCAATTTTCCCCATGACACTATTGTCTCTATAATAGATTTTGCTTAAAATTATTCATAACAAGATGAGATACAAAGTGCTCACTGGTACAACAAGCAAAGAATGATTCTTATGCATATCACATATGTTCATTTTCTTGATTCTTCTATGACTGATGCCAATCTTCTTACTGACTCACAGGAGTCCAGCTCAGTGCAACGCACATACCATTTCTACATTCCAAAGGGTACGGATTGAGGAGACAAAGAGAAACCTACAAACAAGGAGAGCTTTCATACTCTTCTCTTCCATTATTGTTTTTGGATTGAAGTGCCTATTTGATGGAGATGGACATGGAAGGAGGGTTGAAGTGCCATTCCCTTGATCCACTTGCAAATCTAGGGCACGGATTGAAGTGCCATTTCCACTCATCTCCTCCCTTGGATCTACTAGCAACTCTATGGCCTAGATTGAAGCGCATTTTCCTCTCATCTCCTCAATTATACTTTGTGTTGATCAAGGGTGGATATTTGATCCTTCTATCCTTTGATCGTATCCCTTAGAGCTACCCCATGATCTAATGGGAGTGCTCTACCTTTAACTTGAATGTATCCCTTGGATTGAAGATCAGTAGATCAAGGGCTAGGAGTGAAGATCATGGGATTAAACCATGGGTAAGAGGTCTCCCCACCCTTAAATGCTTTTCTCAAGTGCAACATACCATTGCCCCACACCTCAGAGCACTCTCAGAGACCCCAAATTTACCCTAATGCCTATCTATCTACTTACCTACCTCTCTATCTACCAATCTAGATGCCTATCTATCTATCTACCTTCCTATCTATCTATCTATCTATCTATCTACCTACCTACCTACCTACCTCTCTCTCTCTCTCTCTCTCTCTCTCTCTCTCTCTCTCTCTCTCTCTCTCTCTCTCTCTCTCTCGGTAGGTAGGTGCGTACGTACGTACGTGTGTGTGTGTGTGTAAGCGCGCACACACATATATGTGTGTGTGTGTGTGTGCACGCGCGCGTATGTGCGTGCACATGCAACATTCACCTAGCACATTTCCTTCGGTTTCTCCTTAGATTTACCTAGAGTCAAAAAACTAGAAAGAGTTGGCCAACATCGAACATAGGATGAAGAGGGTGAGGTTGGGGGTGGTTTTAAAGGAATCGAGGCAGGTAGGAATCATGGCAAGAGAAGAGAAGTGGTGGGTAGTTTTTTTTCTTTTGCAAGAAGTAAATTCTATTAATGCTTGAAAAAACCATACAACCAGCTTCCAATAGGAGCTGGGAGTGGGGGGTAGTTGCAGCCAATAAATGTGAGTAAAACCACAAAACGTGATAGGAGGGATGTGGTCAAGAAGGCATGCCCTAAGAGAGGCTCCAAGGAGGGCTGCCATGTGGAACTACCCTCTAAGTGCCATTTGGCACCCTCACAAAAAAATGAGATAAGATAGAAGATGAGGTACTACATGAAACCAATTGAGAAACAACATAGGAAAGAGACAACAAACCCTCCCAAAAGTAAAAATACCCAACAAAAGAACCGTAAATAGTATGCAGGTGAACCCTAAGTTTTCTTTCTTTTTTGGCAAAACAGATGGTAGCACAGTGAATATAGATAAGAAATGTGGACGGATCTCAAGGCCACGCATGCACATTGGCATTGCATAGAAACCTTTGCATCTCAAATTGCTAATAGCCTCTTTGCCTCATTCCTTCTCACTGACGCAAATCTTGCCCAGTGATGTACACATGTGCTCGGATCCTCATAGCACCTCCACAAACAACTTGACCACAAGGTGAATTATCTCCACATCCTCCTTGCACCTCCTCAAAATCAACCACTCGCTCCCTCTTATGTCCATCTTCATGACCACCATGTCGTTGACGTTTAGTTTCTTGATGAATCTAGTGATATTCACCTTGCCCTTCACCTCATCATCCCTATCAGCATAAAATTTGGTAGTAAACAATTATGCAATCCAATATACATGGAGCGTTGCTTCATGGAAAGAAAATATTGCTTTTTCTTAGTTGGAATTCTCATTGAAACCCACGTGATCCACCTCAAAAGAGTGGACTTCCAAAAAACTTGCAAGGACCAAGGGATACTCACGTAGAATGCATTGGCGCCAAGTTTAAAGAAAGTCCATCTAGACCTCTAGCTCAGGTCAATGCAAGTGGCTAGGAGCCAAGGGAGCCGAGTTTACTCCTTGAGATTAGCAGCAAATCTATGGGTAAGACCATGACACAAGTTGTTTAGATCATCAAGCTTGTCATGGATCTCATTGGATTGCAAGGTGTAGCATCCAAGTTTTGTGCTCAAGGCAATCACCCTATCCACTTGGATTGTCACTTTTCTAATCAAGCCCTATAAGATTGTAATTGCTAGATAGCAATGTTTTCACTCTATAGGGAGAAGAGGTTTTCTTTAAGATTAGATTGAGAGAGAGAGAGAGAGAGAGAGAGAGAGAGAGAGAGAGAGAGAGAGAGAGAGAGAGAGACATTCCTTGGTAACTTTCTAGAAAGTTGTAGGGCTTTATCATTTTGCACAACTACTTTACTCATGTTGAACATCTCCTCCTTGGGAATTCCACTCTGAATTGTCTCTTGATCAAAGCATTTGCAATACTCACTACACTCTAATCAACAGACTCGTCATCACTACTAATCTGACAAACCTTTTTGCATCTATTACCTTCTAGCTTGGAGCTAGACATTCATTCTATTTCATCATCGATATTGATGCTTTGTACAATGGTCTAGAAATGTCGTGCAGAACATTGATGTAAAAAACTACAGAAGATTGACAACATGAAACAATTACATTAACTATTATTTACGATTATTCTTTTACTTGAATCCTAGCTACGAATTGGTAGATCTATTCTAGATTATGCCTCAAAAGTGAACCGAGCATGACCCAACATAGAACAAAGAAAAGATGAAATTTACTTGTAGTTTCAATCTAGCACTCCCTACAAGGTTGTGTAATAGCCAAGGCTAGCCTAGCTTTTGTGATGGCGAGACAAAGCCAAGTTGCAAAATGTGGAGCTAAATCCATGCTTCTACTACACCCATACTTCCACTTTTTCTCTTAACTGTTTCACCTCAATTGTTTGCCACACTCATGTTCATTGCCATCTACAAGTTCACAAGATTCTTATGCATAGGGAGAGGGATTTGGGTTGGAGGCGTTAGAACTCAAGGCTATAGAGGCTGCAAGCCTCATCAAAGACAAGGCAAGAAGTTGAGGGAGCATCCTTCGCTAAAAGATGGCCAGGCCAAAGGAGTTGGGCGATGCCAACATGCTCGGCTAAGGAGGGTCAAGGGATCCACACCTTCCATGCGTAGATTTAGAGGCATTAATCAACCTCTTGGATTCCTCCTTTGTGTTGAAAAAAGAGATATATGTACCTTCAATGCAAACAGAACTTCATAATGGACCACAGGCTGAAGCAAGAACAGTGGTCATGCCACCTCTAGTCAAACTGATTAGTAAAATTTACAAACAATACCAAATTCTGACAACATACAAATTTGCGAAATGGCCTTTATTTCTCTCCTCTTATTCTTAAATGGCCAGATGAAATGATCAAATCTTCTAATGATGAGAAAAGGTCATAGACATTACTTGGAGAGCTTAAACTAATTAATGTTTACTCGAAGTATAGTGACTCATTTGTTGATGGCTTCATTATACTATCCTTACCCACCTATAAGCCTTCAATTGCCATGCTCACTACTATATCTACTAACGTTGTCTAGCCTATCTAGCACATCGTTGATGTGCTTAGCTTCCATCCAATTGCTAGTGATGTTAACTTTGGTTGTTGCCATTGCTAACACCTACGCCCAGCCCATGAACTACTTGACCATAAGGAACATTGATTTTGGAATGGAGAGATGTCTACCATCAATGAATGGAACTAGTTTTTACTTCCTTGCATGAGACTTTGATGACATGAGTGGAAAGTAGACAGGTTGGATCTACATGCGCTAAGGTTATCAAAATAGATCTGGAGAAGACAATGAACTTCCTTATCTTGAATAGTGCCAAAAAAATCCCCAAATGCAAAACATGAAATGGAAAACTTGCTCGAAGATGTGTAGAGTAGAGTAGCTACTACCATAGACAACCTTCCCCCAGAATACAACTGCACAATTCTTCCACTTCAGAGAGCTTTGAGGGTGGGGAGTCCCTAAAAACCCCCAATCAATTTAGCAATAATGACTAGAAAAGACTTCAAAAGGGAAAGTATGGCATCACATGGAAGCAAAGCAAGTGCAATCATGTTGAGCAAGGAAGAGAAGAAGCTGCAAGGAGAGGGTACCATGTGGCAAGCCCATTGGGTGCCACATTGTGCTAGGAGGTGTGCCTAGCAACCTCCCTCTCCACTCTAACTCCTCCCACCACATAACCACCCTACCCTAATAAAAGAATAGACGGCATTCTACTTGGGCATACACAACCACATTCTCTTTACTTAGTTGTAAGTGATCTCAAAATCAAACTCTCCTTTTATTGTTGATAGTGAGTAAAATTTCGCATTTTCATGAAAAAAAAACCTCTTGCAAAATTTGCATCCATCACCTTGGCTGATACATCAGATCTGCTTGAGAGAAAGGCTCTTGTGGTCAATTTTAAGGGTAAATCTATGGCATTCATAGCTTTCGGTTAATTATGAGCACCAATAGTAAAGTACCATGGCAATGGTGAAGGATACTCAAAAATCATTTTTTACCACATTTACGATAACATTTTCTGCATCTAGGAGAAAGATAGAAGATGGATGCTTCCCCATTATGTGGTAAAACTTCTTCAAGATGTTGACTAATCGTTACATGCATTGTCTAGCTACATGCATCTCATGTAATGGCTTTTAGAGCTTGGCTTGCATATATCTTCTTCAAGATGTTGTAAAACTTCATTATGTGGTAAAACTTCTTCAAGATGTTGACTAATCGTTACATGCATCGTCTAGCTACATGCATCTCATGTAATGGCTTTAGAGCTTGGCTTGCATATATCTTCTTCAAGATGTTGTAAAACTTCATTATGTGGTAAAACTTCTTCAAGATGTTGACTAATCGTTACATGCATCGTCTAGCTACATGCATCTCATGTAATGGCTTTTAGAGCTTGGCTTGCATATATCTTGCAGATAAGGTGAGTATCGTAGATAAGAAGCTGCACATAGTATGCTATTTAGGCTTCGAGTTCATGCTCCCCGGCAAGTCCTGCCTCCATCCCTAGCATCTTCTCCTCACATCACAGTCTGCAAACTTCAACCCTCTTGCACCTTTGCCTCACTTTCCCAACCAAGATTCCTCGTCATTTTTTGTTCGAATTGCTGACCTCGTTTTCCTGTTCTTGTCTCCCTTGCAGAGGCAAGAAGTGAGCACTCACACACATAGTATGCTATTTAGGCTTGGAGTTCATGCTCCTCGGCAAGTCCTGCCTCCATCCGTAGCATCTTCTCCTCACATCACGGTCTGCAAACTTCAACCCTCTTGCACCTTTGCTTCACTTTCCCAACCAAGATTCCTCGTCATTTTTTGTTCGAATTGCTGACCTCGTTTTCCTGTTCTTGTCTCCCTTGCAGAGGCAAGAAGTGAGCACCTGAGCCAGAAGAGCCTTCCTGCAGAGCATATATTTGATATAAGGTCAATAGGAGCATATATCTATCGAAGAAAGGCCAGGATCATTTATGTGGAAGAAGAGCTCGTGATCATTCAAATTATAGGGGATGTGTGCAAATGACATGCGATGCCGGAATGCCGTAGTGTAGCTTTGAACCCTCCACTTTTCTCTCTCCAGTGTTTTCGAACCAGGAAAGCCACAAATTTACAAAAAGGAAGAAAACCAACGTGCAAAGCAATATGTTATCTAATTGGGTGACAGGTCATGAGAAGCATTGGTGAATGACAGTACCTTAACAGAACTGGTTGGAGGTAAGAACCTCTCCCGCAGCAGCACCTTTCAACCAGATTCACAAAGTCCTCGCTGGTTGCTTGGCATTGGTTCCTCCATCACTGGCCCATTTGACCACGGCTCTGCATCCTCCCATGGAACCTCTTCAGTTGAAAGCTCTCTGAGCTGAAAATACTCTCAAATCCACCCACTGATACCCCACATCTCTCCCTTCGAAAGCAACCCTTCTACTTTGCTTTCATGCTAGTGAAAAGAGACGAATTGGAGAATTTTATCCTTTACGTGACGATGAACCAACAGACCAACACTTTTTAACTTTTGCAACTGTCACTACGAAATTCTGCATTGGAAGAATGTAGTCCAACACAGTGCAGTAGCTCAGTAGGTGGGATAGTGAAGGGCGTGCTCCCATCCTACGTTATAGGCAAGAAGGGAATCTGGGAGGCAGTAGGGCTAAGATGGCAAATGCAGCAGGGCTCGATGAGCGAATTGCATTCTGTTGCGATGCATCGAGTAAGTAGGCCAACGAATTGAATGTTGCTGCTACTCCTGTGGTTTTGAAACATCCATGGAGCAGCAAGCAAGCAGACGTTGGACTGCTATGGCGATGGTGATTCAGTTCCCTCTTTGTCGCATGCTGCATCGTACGACTCCACGATCATGTCTTCCTTAGCCCATGGTGGAACGCTCCATGCTCTCTTGCAGCAAAACGTGAAGAAAACAGTTCGCATCTTTTCATGTCTCGGCGCCTCTTCAATTTGTCACCACCACCGTAAGAGATTTGGGCTCGCATACGAACGGCTCGATTGAATGCTCCTCGTGGTTGGGGGTCAAGAGGAAGTGTGCAAGCTTGAGCAAGGGCTGGAGGCTCCAGCACCAGAGCATGGAAGCTCAAGCTGGACTGCCAGTGGAGCAGTGTCAGACTTGAGGGCGTCAGACTGCAGTCCCGCATGTCCGACTGCCCGTGAGCAGCCCTGAGTCATCACGCTATGTAGGCAGGCCAGACATGTGGCAGTCTCCCCAGCACTCCTCAAGCTCCTCCAGCTTTTCACTCCCTCCGAACCTCCTCCTGCTCTTCCCCAACCTTGAGACCTCCTCCACGTGGCAGGTTCGTGAATAGTCTCCTTAAGAAATGTAAGAGATAAGAGATGCAATCACTACACAAAGCTTGTTGATCAATCTAAAGCATGCCTGTTCTGATAGTATTCTATAGAAAGACATCTTACCCAAACCTTTTTCTTTTACCTTCCAAGATCCATCAAATAACCATTGACAGATCTCAAAGAGGTCCCACATTCGACATGTTAACACTAGCTTGCATCAGTAGAAGCACACAAGACCTGTTTTCCTTCTCGACACCAGATATTGTGAACTCTTTTGAGCCTCTAAACTTTAATGAGGATCACACTAACACTGTTAGTGGAAATGGTTTTACCTGATGGCGGCTTAGGTGGCTTGGAGCTTCCCAATCTATTTTACAGATTTTAGAGTCCAGAAGGATCTCTTCATCCTACCAAGGGGAGTCCAGCAGGAGAATTACCGGTTTAGAGCAAAGGCTTACCAGCAGGGTCTTCCTGGGATGGGGATCCCATATTGTAGCTGAGGAAGTAGACTGAAGGGACACTTCTTTATACTTATTCTTTTCCATACATCCCCCAACAGCCGCAAGGCTTCTTGGACGAGGCTTTTATTTGGAGTCATTTGGTAGGATTTCGCCCGCCGTATTGCCTGGATTTCCCACTTTTCTTATGGCAAGTTCCTTGTTGCAGAATTCCCAGTGTGGGTGGATTGCTTGGGATCACCCCTCTGGCTGGCAAATGCTTTTGAAAATGTCACTGCTTTGTTAGTAATGTGTTGCTGTTCCTCCTGTTAGCAACAACATTCCTTTGGAGCTTGGAAGCTTTGAAATAAATTGGCTGGTTATCGTTGTCTGACATCAGCATGTATCTTGGGCCCTTCCCTGATGTGCGCTCTTTTGCCATGAAGTTGGCCACTATGCACGCAATTGCGCCAATTGCCCCAAGAACATGCTGCAGTATGCTCCTGCCTACACCCAAGGTACTTCACGAGAGTGTTCTTGAGAAGGCCTTACTATCAAAGGGGGCTACTCCGCCTGCAGCTAGAGGGAAAGCAACAGAAGTTTCAGAAGGCAATGCAATAGATATCTTCTGACAAACTCCATCGGCAGCGGACCTTTCAAGCTTTCAATCGTTCTGGTATAAAACTTAACTCATAGCCATCTCCTTTTGTACTGGAATCTTTTATACAAGAGAGTCCAAGCTGAAGTTCTGAGGGCAAAGGTTCATGTATGTGGCTACCTGCCTGTGTAGAAGTCTCCTTACCAACAGGCCAGGAAATCCTGACTAGCTTCTTGATAGTCCGAATCCCCTATCATTTCACAGGGGTTGCTTCTTCGGATCTTAAAGAGCTCAGATGACTGGAGGGACGACTAAGCTCAGAACATGAAGGAACATTGAGATTAGAAAGGCAATCTGCTAAATCTTGGAGGTACACACTCAGGTCTTCATGGCCCTCCCAACCTTGGCTGCCACCATCCTTTTTTAACGGACCTTGAGAGCCATCTCTGGTGCAAGAAGGAGCACCAGAGGCAGGCACGAGAAGAGAAAGTGGAGCTCAACCTTCTGTTCAGCCTGCAATTACACAAATGTCGTTACCTGTGCTTTCAGCTACTCTGGAAAATGACAATATTGAGCTGGAGACCATCAAAGGTCATCTATACACAACCACATTTTCTCGAGAAGGATATCTGCCAATGTCTGTAAACAGAGAAACTTAGGCATCCAAAATACCAGAGTTACGCCTAGCACACAATTGCAATGCAGGATTGCACTTTCTCCTCCACAAAACATATTGCCCAATGCGATCAAGTTGTCGTGATTGCTCTATAACAGTCCATAAGAAAGTCCTGTTAAATGCCAATACATAGGCCTCATGATGAGAAGTGCTACCGAGTGCCAACTTCCTCTTGGACTTGAAAGCCCTAATTAATCTATTAGAGGGGAAAAACCATACTCCACAAAACATGTGTTTTGTCGTTCTAACATTACTCCATTGCCAAACTAAATTGTGAATGCCCACACCAAACCACTAGGTCTCGGCATGATTTCGGTCAATGAAAAAAAGTAAGAACATGAATAGAGAGGTGGACCATTGTTGGGCATCGATTGCAAGGCGGACAAGCCCATGCCACATCAAGCTGATACCATTTAAAACCAACAAGAAAGCACGAGAAACACCATCCGAGGATGTAAAATTAATGCATTCCCGTCTTGCTATCGTATATTTCCTAACATTCCTTCGAAGCCACACGAGCATTTCCTTTCGGTTAACAAGGATAGCCAGAATCTCCTAAAATATAACCGAGTGCAACACCCTTATTACACCTGTAAGATTACAAGGTCAATACAGACATTTCATGATAAGCTGGTCAATACCCAAGTGCTTAACATTATATGTCACGTTAGTCGGAAATATGGGTTCGTATAAGAGGTTGGCGTGCCCAGCGTGCATGAAATTAGTCGGTAGATTCATATCGAATAGGTCTAGCTTTCGACTCACTGGAATTGCTTCCCACTTTCGACATACGAAAACTTAGCACGCCTAGCAGGAGCCTTTTCCAACTGAGAGAACAGCCTGACCATCCCATCCGCTCCATCACGCATTTCTGATTTCGATTTTAGAGCTTCCACACTTCTATCTTCGGAAGAATCTGTCGAGTGAGTATAACGGACCGCTGGCAAACCACATTCAAGATTGCTGGAGCTTTCTGCAGACTCATTCTCCACGTCTGGAGAATCAAAAGCAGATTTGAAGACGTCGAAAAGTTCGGGATCACGTATATTCTTTGAAAACTCGGACAATGAAGAGCTCATACTTACATCCCTTCCCGAATTCCGTGGCACCGATGCTCTGCTAGAGGAAGGCGTATTCAAATCCTCTTTCACAGCGCGAGGAGTAGACTGGACTGCAGGGCCCAGGGAAGAAGTGCCCGAATTGAAACTACGCAAAGGACCTGATGAGGCACGGCCTACCCTGATAGCTCGCCCGTGCAAGGAACAGGTGCGCATGTTGGACAGAGCGACCTCGGCGTCGGAATCCGAAAGGAAAGTCACGAATCCGAAACCTTTGGATCTGCCAGTGTCGGGGTCTCGGAGGATGCGAACGTGTGTGACGTGACCGTGGCGAGAGAAAGCGTTTAAGAGGTCAACTTCTTGGGTTTTGGGAGTGAGGCTACCGACGAAGATCTGGTTTGAGGCGAATCCTCGCGAGGAAGGGTGGGAGGGAAAGCTATGGAGGAGGAGGGAAGAGGCGAGGCGAGAGCTCGTTCGCCATGGCGCCATGGACGACAGACAACAGACCAAACAGAGAGTTCAAGCAAACAGCGCCAAAGAGGGTTTTAAGAGGGTTTAAGAAGACACACCGTTTAAGCTCTAACCAGGGTTTAAGGAGTTCTAGCTCAAGGTGGTTTGTGGTGTTCACCCCACCTCGGTGCTCAAACGAGTCCAACCACGCTTCCATTCTCCAAACTTTCATGTCACTCCTTTGTCAATCGTGTGGCTTAACTCCTTAGCACGAGCTGCACCACCCCGTAAGCATTGCACTCAAGACCCATGGAAATAAGACCTCAGCGCGCTTTGGTAGGAGCAAGCAATTACACCCCATTAGAGATTCCAACTGCCGATCGTGGTTGTAATGATATTGAGTGCCCGCCCATTTGGCCCAAGTACTAAGAAATAAGTTTTCTGAAGCTAGCATGTAGCTGCACGATTTTGAAAACACAGGTGATTGGCAGATTCGATCCATATCCATAGGTAGCCAAGCTTGGCTTCCCACACAGGAGGCATTTGAGCAAGCAAGAAGTGGAATCCGTGTTGGACAGCAAGGTCCAGCCTTGGGTGCCCTGTATGTGTAACAGGATGTCCACCTAAAGTATGAATATTGGCCTCCGATTGGCTGAAACAACCGCCCAACCTTGGGTGCCATTTGGTGTGTATGAAGTCTAAGCGTCCCCATGCAGATTTCCAAGGTTGTTATTGTAGCATTTTGCAACTAGCCCAACATTGGCAAAATTCATCATTCCAACCTAGCCTGCGATTGCTAGAACAAGGGATCTTGTGGTGCATAAGCTTTCAGCTGGCGAAAAGGGTGAGGTTCTAGTAGGCGGAGTCCACTTGAGGCCACAAATTTTGTTGAGCAATCGCAAAGGGATTGTTATTAGTGTTGGAATCGCATAGCTAGCTCTGTAACCCCACAGCTAGCTCTCTAGCTCCAGTAGCAGCAGCAGCACAAGGAGTTGCTTTGACCTGGTTGCCCACGGCGGTTGTGCACCTTGTATCTAGATGACTGTGTGCAGGTGTGGTGGGCGTGTGAGTGGTGGGGAGGAGGGGGGGCGGGGGGGGGGGATGAGGGGGGGAGGGAAAGCTCATGCAGAGACTCTCACAATCGCCACCTAGCCTGACCTTATAGAAAGTCATAGTTAAAGTTGCCTAGATTCATACTGCACAGTTTCTCTTGATTACACCACTTTTGGCATCCCTCCTTTGATGATCTTCTCGACTTATTCTAGATGCCCACTCCGAGGATCTAACCTAGTAGCTTCTTATGGTCCCAAATCTGCTCCACATGCAAGGCCTTAGCCACACCCTGCACTTCCTTTTGCACTTTTGATGTGCACTCTCCTTGTAGATAGAACATGTGTCATGAAAAATCCTAAGCAATACCTATTAAGGATGCACAATACCTTTGGCAATCTTGATGGGTTGAGCTCAATCCCACAAGATCCAAGCCTTCTTTGCATTAAGGAGAAGTTTCCCAGAGAACATGCCAACAGTTCCAAAGAGTCCCCTGACCAGAGTGTAGTGGAAACTCAACCCACACAAGACATTCATGATACCAAAATACATGGATACTAAAACAAGGTGTACAAGGAATAACAAGAGCAAAAGAACCCACATACCCAAAAGATTTTCCCACAAATTCAATATGAAATGCGTTAGATACACAACGAAGTAGAAAAAACACCCTTGCCCAAGAACTTGGCTTCATAACCAATCATATGAAACTCACACTTATACTCCAAAAACTTCTCCAACTCCTTGAAGGAGGAATCTCAACCCGTGAAAAACAAACACACACACCCCCGAAAAAATCCATGGAGACCTCACAACAATGAGGGTACTCAAGGCTGCTTTCACTTAGTCTTCTGAGCTCTATGTGCAATGGCCACCCCTTTCACTCAGTCTTCTGAGCTGTATGTGCAATGTCTACCTGCATGATGTGTCTTGCTTCATCCTCCAAAATGGTAGAGGACCCATGCCTTGAGGGCATGACTGGAGCATTAGATGGAGACTCTCCTTGTAACTCAGTGTTACAGTAATTTCCTCGTCTACACTATAGACCACTCCTTAGCACACCGCAAACCCCCTTTTAGTCTTATTCCACTAGTGGCAAGGATCCATCTCCTCCGAATTCTTTGCATAGCGCAACTTCCTCATCGCATAAGGAGAGAGGTGGATCTAGCAATTTTGCCCACACCGACATGCATGTAGATCTAGGCTTATCAAGCGAAAATTCCTCAGACTACCCTTCCAAAGGAGGGGGTTAGTTGCATATTGTTCAAAGACCCTATCGAAGGACTCTTGTAGCCATATCTAAAAGTCTCTTAAATAGAAAAATAAAGTAGCCTTTTCTTCAAAACAACTATTGGTGACAACAAGGCCTTTTTTTACTCACTTTGACCTGTCCTATGTCTTCGAGAAAGTAGCTAGGAGGTGGTGCTAGGGGTTTGTAGCCTGTTTGTAGCCATGCAATCAAATATGCATGGAGATCTTTTTCAATCAAAGCCATGAAACAAAAATACCTAGAGCAGTAGAAGCCTCTTTCTATTTGGCTAAGCTATTTGGGTCATGAAGTCCTCATGTATGCTTCTATGAGCATCCGACAGTCCATATAGGAACTCCTTTGACTTGGGCTTGTGAGTCTTCTATTTCTTTCTCAGTGAGATTCACTACTACCACAATTTTTTTGCTACTTCGTTGAGATGACAAAGCATGGTTCGCATGGTTTATCCTTTCCTTCTCTCTTTTTTTTTTGCTAGGAGTGAAGTTGCTAGTTGTATTAAAAGGTATGTTAGAAAAGGTCCTTGGGAAAGGTATGTTAGAAACGCCTCCTCACTTTTCTTGGAGCACCAAGGCATAGGAAGTCCTAGGGGTGATCGAACACTAACCACTAGCAGCATTGTCTATTGCTGCATCATCTCTATCAAGTATGTATTTGGCATCTCCAATTGCACTAGCAATGAAGCACCTGGCGACGCCTTCTAGGGTTTGGAACTGAGTTCCATTTTGCAATGAGCTTTTATCAAGGAGTGGAGGAAATCCAAGGTCATCTCCTATTTCCTTGTCCCATGCATTTTGAGAATCTGAAGGATCAAAGAACCTATGTAGATGTCCCATAATCAGGGATAGGAAAGTCACATCCAAATCTCTCCTTTGCTGCAACTAAGTTCAATTCAAGTCAATGTTCATCATTGGGTTCTAAAGGAGGGAGAAGATGGGTCATCCAATCTAAGTTTGCTCCATTTCCTCCTTCACAACTCACTCAATCCTATAGTATGAAGTTTTAAAAATTCCATGCATTGTAATGTATTTCCCTCCCATCAAAGCTAAACAAGTGAGACATAACACCCTTCACCCTTTGAATCAATCCATACAAAACTAGTGCTGCAGTAGTGAAGGTAATGAAGACATGGGTCATTCAATTCTCCAAATTCATGATTTAAGGCTCCAATATCATTTGCAAAAACAAACTAAGGTTTGCAATTTGACAACACTTCAACTTGCAACAATCGATACCACATGTTGAGCATCTTTGTGCATACATTCTTCTTCCAAGTAAATTCAATGTCCCGCAGGCTTGCGATTGACCATATGAAAATGTTTGTTTTGTACGAAGCTCCCTGACATTTAGCCAAATACTAGTACCCCCATCTTGTGCTTTAGAATTTCTTAACAATTCATCCATTCATGCTTCATAGACTAAGGGTTGTAACACCATGCCATTCTCAAATGTGATCTAATCTCTAGGCCATGCCTCTAGAGTTGGAACATAATTTTAACTATCACTCAAATTCTAATTTCTAGGCCATCCCAAGTTGGAACATAATAATTAACTATGTCATCACTCAAATTCTTTGAGAGAGGTATAATTCGTTCAACTGTCACTCCTATATCATTTTGACCCAACTCTTGGAAGTTTACAACCTCATAAGAATGTACTAGAAACACTACCCCTGTTTTAGGTGTTTGTGTCTTATCCTTTGCCATAGCAACACTTTTCTCTCTCTCCATCTCTCCCATATGTCATATCCATCTAATATCCCAACAAGTTGTATAGTGATGTTTTCTATTCTTGCTTCCTCGTCCTCTATAGTGCTACCTATATCATAAAACTTCAAATCTTTTATTTCCCACTTGTTGAGCAGGAAAAAAGGATTTATATTACTATCATAAAAGCTTTATAAATCATCATCCTCCCCTTCACAAGAGGAAAAAAGTACATAATATCTCCCGTTGACAAAATATCCAGAGTATTGTGATCAATTTGATGACCAAAAAGAAACTACAAACAAAGCCTATGCTTCAATAACATCCCTCTAAGAGGGGGCGGATAAGTTGATACCTTGATCATTCTTGTGAGAAGAAGAGAGCTCCCCATATTGATGGGTCTCTTGAGTAGATTAGCCAGTATCAACAAAACCATGAGTAACAGCAGCATCTTTGTGGTAATACTTGGGTGGCTTGACATGGGTGGCATCTAGGTTGCACCTGCTAATGTGTTCAGCCATCCTGATTGAGTGTGGTGTGTTCCTTGTTCTAATCATCTATCTAGAACCCAAGTCTTATTTTTCATGTCCCTGAAGATAGCATCAATATCCATAACAACATCATTGAATTAAAAATTATTTTCAAAAATCCAGATGAACCACAATGCATGTGTTCTGGTCTGCATCCTATTCTCCTATTTAGTCCTAAAGCCCTCCCCTAGCAAGATAGCTTTTCAATTGATCGGTTCCCCTATTGCCATCTGTATACATTTCCAGACTTTTCTTGCATGAGGGCATGTAATGAAGAGGTGAAAAATGTCTTCAATTGATCCAGAGCATCTCTTGTATCTTCCATCTCCTCTCCCTATGTTAAAACCTCTTGAGTTAGTCCACACTACATTGTGCATAATGAACCAAGTTAAACATGACATTTTCTCAGGTATCTTATTATTCCATAATTTTCTAATTTATCTTTTCTTCCATTCATCCTTGCCGTCCTATAGTTTCCACTTTCTATCTAGAGTTCTAAAAACATCCTCAATATTAGAAGGAGTGGGGATTGGGAAAAAGGATGAACTTCCCACCAAGATGAATTTCCGACAATATATCAAAACACAAGTGTCACTTGCCAAAAAGACCCAACCTGCTCAACACTAGACCCTAGCTTTGGTTGTTTAAGGCAAACTCCCTTCTAATTTTTTGGCCAAGTTTTCCATCTAACCTACTCCCTATTCCATAATCGTCCCCAAGTTTGAAGCCCTTTCTTGAATAGGGTGCTAGCCAAAAGGAAATCCTCATTATTGAGGTGAGCACTTCTGAAAATCATAGACACCCAAATAGAATCAATGGGCATGAAATCCCCCTTTCTAGAGAATAGAATATAGGAGTTGATTTCTTTAAAGGCCTTTCATATGGACCACCAAAAGGGACTTCCTTTATTCCTACAAGGTTCATGATTACACAAGGCAGAGAGGGTGGGATAATCCTTCCACTTAGGTGCCCTGAAAGGTCTAACCAACTTCATATTCCTGAGGAGAAGTTTTGCCCAATCACATTCTGTGTTCATTATGGCCTTGATTACCCAAGTTGCAGATAGTTTTTTTGGTAGAAAGGGCTATCTCAATCACCCCTAACCCCCCTTCTTCCTTAGGGTTGGTACAGAAGGACCATCTCACCTTGGAGATTCTAGTGTTCCCCCCCAGAGGAAGAACCTTCAAATTCTAATGAATCTATCTAGCCTTGTTTTACCAGGAAGATAGGTGAAAAATCAATATAGGATATATGCAATGGTTGAGCACCATCCTTTGCCTGCAAGATTGGCTTGGAATCCCCTCCATTTATCTATCTTCTTTTGGAATTTGTTCATAAACTAGTCCCACCTTTACTTCATAGAGATATCAAAGCGCATGGTGGGGATTCCACGGTTCCCTTCGTGATACTATGGCATCCAAGACCCTTAAGGATTTCTTGTTCACCCCCATTGAGACTGGCATACCTAGTCTTTGTGTGGTTAATCCTAGGTCTAGAGGCCTTACAAAAAATGTCTAGACATTCCATAGTGCATTTCACATCCTATGTTGTATTTTTAGATGTAAAGGTAGTATCAACTGCAAACTGCTAGCATACTGATTTCTTGCTAGAGGCAAATTCTATGCCTCTAAGTCTACCATCCTTGACCTAGAAGTGAGAAGCTACCCTAGAGCATCTGTTGTAATTGGGAGCCAAAGGATAGCCTTGTCTGATTGACCTCTTTATGGGGAACGACTGGCTCATTTCACCATCACAGATTTTGGTTGATGCATTAGTTAGCAAGAGCTTCAAATAAGAGACAAAAAGAGGTCCCAACCCCATATCTTCCCAAATACTGAATGAGAAAGTCCCAATCAAGCTTGTCATTTGCATTATCAAAATCCACCTTGAGAAAACATATTCCATGTCTAGTCTCTTTGGCATATTCACAACCCTCCCATATAAGGATAATGGCCTCTAAGAGGTGTCTTCCCTTAATAAATCCTTTCTGTTCCTATAAGATCCACTCATCGATCTTCTTTTGAATTCAAAAAGTTGAAGCTTTGGCAAAGATTTTGTAACTATAGCTCAACATAGTGAGGGGTTTCCAATTCCTAAGTTCATCCTTAGGCCCTTATTTGGGGATGAGTTTGATAACCCCTCCAGTAACATGGCTAGGCAAAGCTCCTTCCTTGACACTTTCTTACCAAAGGAGAAGAAGATAAGGTCCAATCACCTCCCAGAATGTCTTGTAAAATTCAATTGGCTAACCATCCCCACCAATAATTTTCCCATCAGCCATGACAAAGACAGCCTCTTTCAGTTTGTCAAAGGTAAGAGAGTCTCTCAGGAAAGACCATGTCAAATCTCTGCATAGTATTCTCTCTCATAGCTTGGCATAGTTCACTAGCCCTCTGAACATCATCATCTAGCACAACAATAGAGGAAATTAGAGATTAAAAGTGACCATGCATGAGCTTGATGTTCTCTTCTTTGTTGTCAGCTAATGTGTTGTCATCCCTCTTAAGAGAGGGACTTACTCGTCAAACCTCTTTCTTCTTATGAGCTTGAAGGTCTCCTTGGTTTGTTTGTCTAGCTTGCCTACCTACCAATCTTTGAGATACACCTTAGTGTCATTTAGTACTATTTGATCATGTCTTCTAAGGTCTTTTTTTTCTTTTATAAAATATTCATGTGCAAGGGAGTCTTCTTTTATAATTGATTCATGTGCAAGGGAGTTTTCTTGTCTAGCTAGCACCTCTAATGCCTTTATACTATCCTAGCTAGCACCTTTATTAGTATCCTAGATTTTGTCCATCCTCCGAGCCATGATGTTTGCCATGTCTTTCTTGGATTTTTAAATCATAATCTAAGTATTTTCTACAGCCTTTGAGCATGACTTTGAGATAGGTCGACTTTCAAAGAACACCTCAGTCCAAACTTGTTTATCCTACAATAAATACTCTTTGAAGCAAATAACTTTGGGTCTCCTTTGAACTAGGATGAGCACTTTTGTCCAAAACCAAAATCACAAAAGAGAGATACATGATTGTGATATGAAATAGTGAAAGATGAGTGGTCTTGAGTTTTCATAGAGCTCATGTTACTCAAGAGCTCCTGGGAGACATAGAATCTATCAAGTCTGGCCTCCCTTTTGAATTCACCAACTTGACTATTGCACAAGGTAAAGTCTCCATCCAAATCAATGTCTACTAGCTATAGTAGATCTTTGCACTCCTCCTAGGAATGTAGTTTAGAACCTCTGATCACTCTCCCCTTTTCAAGCCATCTATCCCTTATCCTTTCTACCATATTGAAGTCCTCAAGGGCAATACATTTTCCTTCTACGACATTAAGAGAATCCCATAGTACCTTTCTATTTGTAGCACTTTTGAAATGACTAAAAACTAATGACCCTACACTGAGCATTTTAGCATTATCTATTTATTTTAAGCATTAGAGTAAAGTGTACCTGCATTTGCAGTGTGAGATAACCCCTATGGCAATGCCACCCTTTCCTTCCTCATGAGGGGTGTAATGCCAGTTTCTACTTCTATCTATGGTTTTAAGTCTACTCTCTAAACTGAATCCAGAAATCTTAACCTCTTGAAATGCTAGGAAAGTAGGAGCGAGGGATGGATCAGTTAGACCCCTAACATTAAGAGTCAAGAAAGGCAAAGTTCTATTTGACATTCTTTCTGTGCCCCTTTTTAGCCCTAGGGTTGGGACTATTTACTTGAGGGGATGTTGCCTTGCTTGGGATCACCTTTTTTTGTTTTGCACAGTTGTGAAGGCCTTACCTTGAATAGTGATATCCTTCCTGCCAACATTAACCTTTGCCCACTCATCCTCTAATTCCTCATCACTCAACCCATCTCCTTCCATTACATTTTCTATGTTAATAGACCATCCAACTTCAACCATAACATCATCTTTAGTTCCTTGATTCTCTCTAATCCATTCATCAGTCTTCCTATCCATTAAAGCCTCAAAAGAGTTTTCAAAAGCAAATGATGAGGCTACTTGCTCTTTTGTCTTTTTTATAGTGGTGTTGCCATTAGAGGGAGGGGCCACCTCCTTTTTGGTTTCTCAACATTTACTGGAACCTTGGGCACCCAATTCTCTATAGGAATGGGCTACTTGGGTGCAAGGATAACTGCCTCATTGGGCTCTCAAGGGGCAGTTTTTTACCACGTGAATAGAGAGACCTTAAAGGAAATAGAAATTTGGGAAATTCTTATACAGCAGGTGCTGTTTTCTATAGATGTTGGCATTCCTATTAAGAATTGCAATAGTTTTAGGGAGCTCCTCTACTATGTCTAACTTGATATAGATCTGAGGATTCCCTCTTAGGTTATTAAAGTTCTCCTATTCAACTCCCAGCACCTAACATAACCCACAACATAAGAATGGCAGTTGATTACATAGGGATAGAGGAAAATTTGGGAGTTCAACCCACAATGGAATTCTAGTGGACATTGGCACATCAAGAGAAAAATCATGAGACCACCATTCCAAGCAAAGTGACTCGTGCCTAATAGTCCAGAGCCCATATTGCAAGGGTCTAGAATCCATTTCTATTCCTTTAAAGAGAAAGATAAAGTAGCCTTTCCCCAAGAATCTTACATTGATAACGTTCATACCCTTTCTAACCCAATTAGTTCTAGTCTAAGTTTCAAGGAAGGTCATAGTGGGATGGACATTGGGTAGATGACCTAAAGAGCATGGGTGCTCAAACAATCCACAGAATCTGATAGCAGTTTATGTGAAGAGAGTGGGAGAGAAGTAAGGAGTCTCACTTGTACATTTCTCACATACACAATGGGGGAATACACACAAAGGTGGAGGCTGAAAACAGTTTTCCTCTTCTCTTAGTTGTGAAAGCCAAAAGAACTCTCTCTAAGTACAAAAGGAATAGGTGAACCCTATACGTGGGTCTCAAACCAAACTCAGCTAACCTAGGTGGCATACTAATTGAGCCACTAACTAGAGTACATAAAGATAGCTGTCATCCAGCTATTATTCATGGGTGGTGTACCAACCGCATCTGAAGCTGACAAGTTAGTGACATAAATGCACAATGGTGACCCTGGCATATCACGAGTGTAGCTCAATATCTCAACACTTCCCCTTGAGCTCAATCCCAATTCCTGCACACCAAGCAGGTCTCTAAACTTGCGCAACTTCTCTGCACCCAATGCCTTCATGAATATGTCAGCTACCTGATTCTTTTGTGCTGACATAAACTAGATTAATAAAACCTATTAGAACCTTCTCTCGCAATAGTGATAATGCACCTCAATGTGCTTTGTTCTAGCATGATAGACTGGGTTATTTGCCAAGTGTATAGTGCTCATGTTGTCACAATAAATGACAACTGGCCTAGACTGATGCATATCATAAAGTATCTTACGCAACCAAGCTACCTCACATGCAGCCATTGCTACACCCCTGTACTCAGCCTCTGTGCTCGCCAAGGCAACTGTAGGCTGTTTCTTGCTGCTCCAAGTGATTGCAGCACTCCCAAAAGAGAACACATATCCACTTGTAGATCGTCTATCAGAAATACTACCAGCCCAATCAACATCAATGTATCCATGCAACTGTATCTGAATCCCAGTCTCATAAAATAGTCCATACTACAATGTGGACTTCACATACATCAATATGCATCTAGCCACATCCAAATGCGGTTTCCTTGGACCCTGCATAAACTGACTTACCAACCCAATAGCATAGCTCAAATCTGGCCTGGTAATAGTCATATAAATCAAACTTCCTACTATGCATCTGTACATAGTAGGGTCTTCCAGAAGCTCACCTGCATCTACGCTCAACTTCACATTTTGCTCCAAAGGAACTGAAATAGGCTTATAGCCTGTCATCCCATATTTGGATAGCATGTCCAATCCATACTACCTGTGCAAGAGCCATATCCCACTTGTGGATCTAATCATCTCAATGCCCAAGAAGTAGTGTAGCTCTCCCAAATCCTTCATGATCTCAAACTTTTGCTTCAATAGCATTTTCACATAAGGGATATCTTCATCACTATCACCTATGATGATCACCTGTGATGATCAAATCATCAACATAAATGACAAGCAGCATAATGCCTTTCTCTATTTTTCTCACATAAAGTGAGAAAGCTGCCTTGGAAATCTAAAAGCCAATAGTGACAAGATATTGTCCTATCTTGTCAGACCATGCTCTGGGCGCCTGCTTCAAGCCACACAAGGATTTCTTCAACCTGCAAACAAACTCAGGATGTGAACAGCATGAACATAACTGCTAGCTGCTCCATATAGACCTCTTCTTGCAAAGCACCATGCAAGAAGGCATTACTTGCATCCATCTGATGTAAAGACCATCCCTTTGATGCAGCCATAGGAATGACTGACGGTTGCCATCCTTGCAACCGAACTGAATGTTTCTTCATAATCAATGCCATATGTCTGTGCATACCCCTGACAACTAATCTTGCCTTGTATCTATTCATAGAACCATTCGCATTGTGCTTCACCTTATAAACCCACTTGCAGCCAATTGCATTCTTGTCTTTAGGCAAAGGCACCAATTTCCATGTAGCATTTGTTTCCAAGGGATCCATTTCTTCATCCATGGCTTTCTGCCATTTTTCTTTTTCCATGGCTTGCTCAAAAGAAGTGGGTTTTGTTCATGTATCACTTTGACCATATAGGCATAGTGAATGGCTATAAATCCATCATACTTCAGCCTATCCACATGATACCTAGCTCTGGTAGACCTGCGCAAAATAGGCTTACTACTAGGTGCTCCCAAAACATCCCTTGTCTTCCTTACTCCAGGTGTAACAATAGAAGGAATACCCAACTCATCATCAAGGCTCTAGTTTGAGCCACTGGATTCACCATCCACATAAGAGTGACCTGCATTCACATCAACCATGGGTTGATCTACTTCCTCTTTTCCTTTTCATGATACTTGCATACCACTATCTGCATTGCTTTGAGGAGATGCTCCTGATCTCAATCTGCCTATCCATGGCGAAGTATGTGAACCACTGCTAGATGACACTATAGGTCCACTAATATTTTGTGATTGCTGGTGTGAATTTTGTGCAGCATTACCATTTTGTGCATCTAAATCATCAATCACATTTACTGGTTTATACCAACTGCTCATCTCATAAAAAACATCTCTGCTCATTGTAAACTTATGAGTAGAAGGGTTATAGCATCTATACCCTTTCTGCTACAGAGAATAACCAATAAAGATGCACTTCTCAGCTTTTGGATCCAACTTGAATCTCAACTCATTTGGCACATGAACGTAGGCAATGCAACCAAAAACCTTCAAATGAGAAATATCTGGTTTCCTACGAGTATACCTCTACTCTGGCATCATGCCATGTATTGCTACACTGGGAGTCTTGTTCATTATGTAGACTATTGTAGCAACTGCTTCAGCCCAATAATAATCTAGGAAGTCTTTTTCGTTGAGCATGGCACGAGATACCTCTCCGATATGCCTGTTTTTCCTTTCTGCAAGAAGTTCATTTTGCTGTGGGGTATGACTACATGAATGTTATTGCTTTATGCCATGCTCCTGTAGGAACCTTGCAAACTCATTTGAGAGGTACTCTCCCCCTCCATCTAACAGCCTCCAATAGATGTAGCTTTAGTAGTCCACACATCAAAGTGGATTAATTACAATGGCCTCTTACTCTCTTAAACATGTCTAGGAAATAGTTTCCTTGCATGTTTTCCAAATTGACAGGCTTCACATACCTTATGCATTTCTGCAACCTTGAACTTAGGTAATCTTGGAACAATATTTCAGGCCTAGATTAATTTAAGTCACTGTACATTAACATGACCAATGCGTTTATGCTAGATATCAATATCTACTACACTGTCCCATGTGCAAACGTTGCTACACTCAATTCAGGCATGTCTACATCCAACGTAAACATCCTACCCTTCTTCTTCCCTTTTGCTATCAAGCGACGTTTATTTTTCATATCCTCAACAAAGCATCCATGAGGATTAAATCTAACCTGCAAACCCTGCTGAACCATTTGACCAACAAAAACCATGTTCTTGGTGATATTCGGGACATGAAATACATCAGACAAGTATTTCTTTTTCCCATCCTACATAGACAAAGGAATTTTACCAATCTACACAATAGGATGTGCAGTATCATCACCAATCTCCATGAATCCTGGTCTTTCCATTTTCCTTGCATCCTGCATCCCTTCTGCATGACTTGTCATGTGGTTTGATGCACCTGAGTCGACATACCACACATCATCGCTTTCTTTTGCACTTGTCACAGAATTGATCATGTGCTGCACCATAAACAAATGCTCATTTCTGCCATCACCCTGTCTACTAGAGGATGCATAATTGCCTTGCTGCAATTTTCTAGTCATGATGTCATTCTACTTTTTATAGCAGTATTTAATAATATGACCCATTTTACCACAGTAGTAGCATTCAACATTGCTGTTTGCATTTTGGCCTCTTTGCCATCCACCACGACCTCTTTGGCTCCCCCTGCCTCTAAGGTTACCACGTCCTCTTCCATAGGACTAGTTTTCTTGAATTTGCTGCCTTAAGAGGATTGGAGAACTTGCTTACAAATTAGCCGCTACCTGAGGGATGTAGAGTACATCCAGTTTTTCATGTTAGTAGGCTAAAAAGAAAATTAGGAGATGATGATAATCTCATTGGAAATGAAGTCCTAGTTGAACTTATTGAACCCGCATCTTTACCACATGAACCAAAAAGAATTTTAGATACGCAAGAAAAAAGAACGCGACATACTATATGGAAAGAATGTCTGATTAAGTGGAAAGATAGATATGAAGAGAGTTCAACATGGGAAAAGGTAAGCAATCTCGAGAGGAGGTTTCCCAATTTTGTTTTCAAGGACGTAAACAATTCTTAAGGGGGAGGGAATGTTACATCAACTATGATATCGTGACATCGGTATAACGGGGAAACCACGAGGGCTTGACAATACTTACCTATGTGGCTAATAGGGTCTAGGGGGAAATCCTAGGCCTAGGTAATTAATGGAAGGGTGCACTAGTTGAACCTAAAGAGGGGTTTAATGGTAAGGTCCACTTGGACATATGGCACCATGAGGGATGGCCACTTGGGAGGTATTGGGCTAGGAGGGAGGATTCTAGAGGGAGCCAAAAGAAAGAAAGAAGGAGGAGGCTCTAGGAGAAAGGAATTCGTGGTCGGGTGGAACGAAAGTCAGAGAAGCCCTCGAGGAGATAGGTATCTTAACAATTGTAGCAACTGCTTTAGCCCAATAATAATCTGGGAAGTCTTTTTCGTTGAGCATTGCACGAGATACCTCTCCAATAACAAAATTTTTTGGAAAAATGGCCCAAAAAACCTTCATGTACAATACAAAATTTACATAAAATATATTAACTTCTCAAACCATTACAATATGGGCCTCTGTATCCCCAATGCAGATAAAAGGGCCATGGCAAAGCACATTTCAAAATCACGAAAAGCTACAAATTAGATTGCTACATAAACATGCATGCCATTGATCCTACAAAGGACAATACTCATCCTCTGATGACCTGGGCAAGTAACCATAGCCCTCTTTTTGCGAGGCATGTCTTGGCTTCCATTTGTGCACTGCATCCATTCAATGTCCTGAGAATCTGTTGGGATATTATGTGTTGTGTCCTCTTTGGCAAATGACCAGCTTGTGCTAATTCAAATGCATATACCAAAATATCTACCTCATCCAATTGAAAAGTATCAAGTCTTGGACAATTCTTGCTTCTTCCCATTTTGGCCATGCTTCCTTGTTACCATCATCTCTGGGTATATCGATCGATGAAAGCATCCGTGGACTTGGTGAAAAAGCAATGCACTTCTATCAACTTATTTTGTGAACATTGTTTTTTGAGTTTCACAACCTTAGCGATCCAAAAAGGAAATCCACCAAGATCATCTATTGCTAGCACAGCAACCATCATACCCACCGCCAAGTCCTTGATGCTGCGACTCCACATTTCTTCAACCATTTCTTTGGAATTTTTGGACTTTCTTGCTCTAATGTACATTTCTCTCTCCTCCCCATGGTAATTATTCTTTGGTGGTGCAAGAAATTCATACTTGCTGAGGCATTCATACGTGCATCTACAAAAGTTTCTTCAGTGGAGTGTGGCCAACTAAAATTTGATATAGCTTGGGGCTCATTCACATTGTCATTGATGAAATATTGGGCTACAAAGAATGGATTCCACCATGTTCACACCACATATTTAAAATACATTGCAGCATGCTAGATTGTCTCTAATCTCATTGATTGAACTTGATGGGTTTACTCTCTTCCCTCCTTTGTGGCTCGTTGCACCTCCTTCACTAATCATAAAGGTTGTAAGGGTGCAAAATAAAACTCATGCTCTAGAACACACTTCAAGAATTTCAATCCTTCGTTGGGAACCTAAGCTAGTGATGTGGAATAGAAATTTCCCCACAACAATGTCGTGCCTTGCAGATCTTTCTTCATTCGAAACTAATGTTGAAAACTTAGCTCGTTCAGCTTCTCAATACATCGATAAGTTCCAGCGTAGTCATTGAACACAAAGCGTTAGAAATCAATAGTTTTTTCCATGTTTGCAATTATTAGTTTTGGCACATATGCATCATGTAAAATGTGACAACATATGAAGAGGGGAGAGGAGAAGAGTGGAGATAAGGAGAGAGGGCACAGTTAGAGAGCACACCACAAATGACTAACTGTACACTAGATTTAGTTGAAAAAATAGAATATATACAAACCCATTTATGGTTAGGGTTAGGGGATCTAACCCTTTCCTTTATAGCACTCTATAAGGTTAGTGCTATGCACATATGATCACGTGATGGTGCTATGCACACATGATTACATGATGTTGAGCGTGAACTCTCAACAGCTTCCCTCAAGATCAACATCATGAAGTAGGCCTTCCCTCAAGATGATGATTCTAGGGAATCGAAGAAGGATTGAGCATTACATTCCATCACACCCCTTTAATGGGAATGTCCTTCCTCTGCATCAAACCAAGAGCTAGTCGGTATTTCTCGAATAGCTCTTTATCGAGTGGTTTGGTAAAGATGTCTGCAACATTTTCTTTGCTATCACAATGCTGCAGTGTGATGTCTCCAAGCAACACTCTTTCTCTGATGAAGTGGTCTCTGACATCAATGTGCTTTGTTCTGCAGTGAGTTACTAGATTCTTGGCCAATGCTTGAGCCGATTGATTATCACAGTATATTGTTGTTGGCTTTGACTCATCAAAGTAATCTATTTCTGACAATAGTCTTCTGAGCCATATAGCCTCACATGCACCTGTAGTGAGTGCTCTATATTCTACTTCAGTCGAAGACAAAGAAACAGTTGGTTGGTTGTTTGACAACCATGATATAGCACCTTGACTAAGGAAGAATGCATATCCCTATGTCGATCTCCTTGTCTCATGATCTCCGGCATAGTCATTGTCACAGTATTCATGCAACCGTGGATGACTTCTTCTGTATTCTATCGCACACTGTCTTGTACCTCTGATGTATCTCAAGACTCTTTTGGATGCATTACAATGAGACTGTTTTGGATTTGCCATAAACTGTGCTAGTGAGCTTATTGCATAAAAAATATCTGGTCGAGTGATAGTCAGATATATAAGAGATCCGATGAGCTGCATGTAGTATTTGTCATTGAGTGTAGGCTTTTTTGAATCTTTAGTAAGTTTCAAACTCTATTCCATGGGACTGGCTACAATCTTGCAATCTGCCATATGAAATTTCTTCGTGAGACTCTCAACATACTTGAGCTGACTCATGAATGTGCTATTTGAATCTTTCCAGAACTCAATTCCAAGACAGTAGTGCATAAGTCCAAGATCTTTTATGTCAAACTCTGCAGATAAGTCTTGTTTTAGTTTTTTGATGAAGCTATCCTTGCTTCATGTCACAATCACATCATCTACGTACAAAATTACAATAGTAATGTCTTCCCCTTGAACTTTGTAGTAGAGAGTATGATTGCATTGGACTTCATGTATCCCAGATCAGAAATATACTTGTCGATTCTGGTGCACTAACTTCTGGGTGCTTGTTTTAAGCTGGAGAGACTCTTCTTGAGATGGCAAACCTTATTCTCCTTTCCTAGTTCAACATAACCTGCTGGTTGTTGCATGTAGACTTCCTCATCTAGATAACCATTGAGAAATGCATTCTTAACATTGAGCTGATACACATTCCATCTGCTGAGTGTCGCTAGTAATATTAAGAACCGTATGGAATCCATCTTTACTACTGGAGCATAAGTCTCATCATAGTCCTGAGCATATTTTTGTGCAAATCCTTTTGCAACTAGTCTGGCTTTGTATCTCTGAATACTACCATTTGGATTGTACTTCACTTTGTATACCCATTTATTTGCTATGGCCTTCTTTCCTGATGGAAGGTCACATAATTCCCAAGTATTATTCTTATACAAAGCATCCATTTCTTCATTCATAGCAGTTTGCCATTCTGGCTTGCCTATTGTGTCTTCCAAGTACACTGGCTCTTCTGTAGCCATGATGGTAGTCATAAGAGCATAGTTGGTGGTTTCAATGTGAATTGCTTTGCCTTTTTGAGTATATATCAATCTAGCTAGAGGTCTGCTTTCCCTAGTAGACCGTTTGAGCTGCTGTGGCTCTGCTTGGGATGTTGCTGGCAATTCTTGCTCTTCTTCATCAACCTGTTCTGTAGATGACTGTGAAGTCGATGCTTCTATCTCTTATGTAGGTGAGGTTTTCCATTCTGATTCCTCATCAAAGATTACATCTCTAGAGATAATGACCTTGCGGTTGATGGGATCATACAATTTGTATGCTTTGCTTTCTTCACTATAGCCAACCATGATGCATTTTCGTGACTTTGCATCCAATTTCCTATGTTGATCATCATGTATGTGGGCATATGCTATGCAAACAAATATGCGGAGATGCCTAATGAGTCATACCTTGTATCAATTCAATAGGAAGCCGATTAAGCAAGTAGTTTGCTGTAGCTATTGCTTTTGCCCAATACTGATTCAGAAGATGCTTTTCATTAAGCATTGCTCTAGCACTGTCTGCTAAAGTACCATTCTTCCTTTCAGCTCTTGCATTCTGCTGAGGAGTATCTACACATGTGAATTGTCTTCGAATGCTATGATTTTACAAAAGTTCATGAATGCTGAAGACATGTATTCACCTCCTCTGTCTGATCTCATGACCTTGATCTTTCTGCCTGTCTAGTTTTCTACCATGGCTTTGAATTCTTGAAATCTAGAAAACACTTCAAATTTCTCTTTCAGAAAGTAGACCCAACAATATCTGCTGTAGTCATCGATGAAAGTCAAGTAGTAAAGTTAACCATTGATGTTGTGGGTTTGGGCATATCCCCATACATCTGCATGTATCAAATTAAGAAAACCTCATGCACGAGAGGTACTTTTGACAAAGTTGGTTCGCTTTTGTTTGCCGAAGCAGCATGCTTCGTAAACCTTTCCAAGAAACTGTAGCTTCGAAATCCCAATTGCCATATTCTAATTCCTGAGATCTAACAAGTACTTGAAGTTGACATGACCATATCTCTTGTGCCATTTTGTAGATAGTGGCATCTGTTGTGGTTGAGTTGACATGGCATGCTTATCTGGTACTGTAGCGAACATTCTATATAAGCGTCCTTCCTTGACACCTTTTGCTACTAGTTGACATCTTTTGGATTTATCTCTGATAGTGCATTCATCACCATCAAAGATGAATTTGTAATTGTGTTCCGTCATTTGACCTACTGACAAAAGGTTCTTACTGAGATTTGGAACATAGAGCACATCTTTCACCAATCCTTTCATACCAGTGAAATTGTTCATACAGATAACTCCTGTCCCTTGAACCAGATTTGGTGTATTGTCTGCTGTGTAGATGACATTCTTCTGTCCTTCTAATGGCTTCATTTCTATGAACCATTCCTTATGATTTGTCATGTGAGATGATGCACCGCTGTCGATATACTAAGGATCCTATTCCACTTGGTTGACTTGATGGCTGTAATCTTCTTTGGGATTGAAATCAGTGTCTAGGTACACTGTATCATTCTGATGCATTTCCTTGCTTGCAAGAAACATATTCCCATGTTCATTTGCAAAATGACTGTGACTGGTGGAATGTCCACCATGATGATTTCCTCTACCTCAGGAATTCCCTCGATTACTGCTAGATTGACCGCCTTGGCCGTACTACTTCTTGCAGCAATCTCTTTCATAGTGTCCAAACTTGTGAGAGTAGTGGCAATGAATGACACGTTGGTGGATGCATTCCCTCATCCTTGAAATCTTCCTCGATTGGAATGATTTCCTCTTTGCTGATTCTAATGTTGCTGAGGATGATGCTAATGCTGATGCTGATGCTGACTTTGATTTTGTTGTTGATGATGACCATTTTTTCTGATATGATCTACCTCTGCCTTTGTGAAAGGAGTTGCTGGAGCCATTATGAGTCATAGCCATGGATGTCAAGCAACTCGTATGCAACCCAGATGGATGGTTTGCATGAGCACAGACGTATTATTTTCTTACATGGTATCAGAGCCTAGACTCTAGCAAGAAGATTTGGTAGTGTGTTTCTGTTTGCGAGCAGATTGTGAGAGATGGCCTAGCCCGCAAGACTGCAAATACCACCATTCGGCAAAAGCGGAAAGTTGCACGGCTCTAACTATCCATTTTGGAAGTTCAAGATGAAGACCATCCTAAGCGCATATGAGCTTTCAGACACTACTATTGGGGTGGACGTGAGGCCAGTTGTGAGACCGAATCTAGCCAATGCAGGACAACAGATAGTACCAACTGTAGATGAGATTCTCACATGGATAAGAAGAAATGCGATGCGCTATGTTCTATTGTTTGCAGTGTTGGTGATTCCATCATAACACTATATTAGGGAATTTGGGAAATTTCACATAGTTTGGGAATTCCAAATACGGTTAAGATTTGGCCACATGGTCAAATCTTAGCCCATTACTTGAAATTGGAATCTATCCTGAACACCATATTAGGGAATCCTCCCGAGTCCCACTTTCAACTATGGGTTCAAGTTTTGGCAAAGAAGTTCATCACCAAGGTGAAGAATCTGCGCGATCATATGACTGCGATTGGCATCACCATCATCAGCGAGAATCTAGCACGAAGGTGCATACGGATTCTCCCAGCAAAGTACGACGGTCTTGTTACGGCACTAAATACACAGAACAGAAATCCACCCCTCAACTTTGAGGATTTCAGTGCGATGCTTCTGAAGGAGGAGATGAGTCAAAAGATGAGGATTGGAGAAGATTCGGCTTTCTGGACTAGATCAAAGAAAGGCAAGGATAAGGACTCTGGTAACCCATCTTCTTCTGATGATAAAAAGAGAAAGAAGAAGACCAGGTGCTTCTATTGCAACAAGGCAGGGCACAAGCAGATTGAGTGCCGAAAGAAGATTGCAAATGAGAAGAACAGAGTAAAGAAAGAGTCCAGCAACAATGCGCACGCAGTACCAGTAGAGCTGTTCATCACAATGGAGGAGATTTGCATGGAGGCAGTTCATGTACCTATGGATGAACCTTGGATCATTGACAGTGGTGCATCGCGTCACATGACCAATCGGAAGGATTGGTATACCTGTCTATAGCCAGTAGGGAATGACATCCTGCTAGCAGTCGGCAATGATGCAAAATGTCCAGCAAAAGGAAAAGGTATGATTTCTCTCAAGTCAGATGGAGTTGTAAAACACTTGTCCGATGTCCTTTATGTGCCAGATATCAAGAGGAACTTGTTGTCCGTTTCTGCGATCATGGATTGGGACCTCAAAGTTTAATTCGATAAGAATGGTGCATAGATCCTAGATCTTCAAGGAAAGGACATTGGTAAAGTTACACGGCACATCAACATTTACGAACTCTCAGCTTTCAGTGCTCGAGCAGATGTGAAGAACACTAAGCTGTGGCATGAGAGGTTTGGTCATCTAAACCTTAGTTCTTTGAAGGAGATGCATAAAAGTGGAATGATTGCAGACCTACCAAAAATTTCAGATTTGCTCGATGTATGTGAAGCTTGCATGATGGGCAAGCAGCATCGGCATCCCTTTCCTAAAGAGGCCAGCATGGCAAAGGCTCCTCTAGAGCTCGTTCACACGGACCTCTGCGGAAAGATGGAGACGGAAGCTTTGGGTGGTTCCTATTACTTCATTCAAATGCTGATCGACGACTACAGTAGAAGGATATGGATATACTTCTTGAAGACTAAAGACGAGGCTTTTAGTAAGTTCAAGGAATGGCATGTAATGGTCAAGAAAAAAATGGGGAGGAAGGTGAAGAAGTTGAGATTAGACAAAGGTGGAGAGTTCACATCAACTGAATTCGAAAGTTACTGCAAAGTTCACGGAATCAAGAGGCAGAAACCCCCGCCACATACATCAAAGCAAAATGGAGTAGTAGAACGCAAGATGTGCGTCATCTGTGAAATGGGCCGGAGTATGATGAAAGGGAAAGATTTGCCAAAGACTTTCTGGGCTGAAGCATGTAACACTGCAGTTTACATCCTGAATCATAGCTACACGAAGGCTATGAATGGGATGACTCCACTGCAAGCCTTTTCTGGTAAGAAACCTTCAACTGCACATTTTGGATGTGACTGTTTTGTGCATGTCCCTGATGCTACCAGGACCAAATGGAAACCGAAGAGTCGGAAGTGTATTTTCTTGGGCTACAGTGAAGAGGCGAAGGGTTACCATCTCTATAACCCTGATACCAAGGAGGTAATTATAAGTCATGATGTGGTCTTCTCAGAAGAGCCACATCAATTGGAAAAGAATGCTTCCTTCCCAGACAGCCAGGACCAGGATATCCATCTAGTACCACCACCAACAGCAGACCGAACTCCCCCAATGGTGCTTGGGAGGATTCAAGACAAAGAAGATAAAGAAGAGCCTACAGAACCACAATGGCAATGGCCATTCCCGAAGTGGGTTAAGCAGCTTTTGGATGACAGAGAACCTCCAACCATTGAGGAGGAACCATTCGAACACCGCTGGTCCAAGAGATCAGAGGAGCAAAGAAGGGCACAAGAAAACTTGGTCAACTATGCTTTGATACCAGAAGTGATCCGTGCTGATGAACCCAAGTGTCTTGAAGAGGCACAATGTGATGATAGGTGGATGGAGGCTATGTAGTCGGAGTATGGCTCCATAATGAAGAACAACACTTGGGACCTTGTGGACCAACCACCAAAATGCAAGGTAAGGGTGTACAAGACCAAGTACAAGTCTGATGGCACGTTGGATAGCTACAAGGCTCGGCTCATGGCAAAAGGATTTGCATAGGCACATGGTTTATCAAGATACTTTTGCTCCCATAGCTCGACTAACCACAATTTGCAATGTTTTGGCTTTAGCTGCGCAAGGAAGTTGGCCTGTGTTTCAAATGGATGTGAAATCCACCTTTCTAAATGGAGATCTCAAGGAGGAGGTATATGTGGAACAACCACCACGTTTTGAGATCCCTGGTTCAGAAGGTAAAGTCAGCAAACTGAAGAAGGCACTTTACGGGCTGAAACAGGCCCCATGAGCATGGTACCAGTGAATTGATGCCTACTTTCTGAAAACATGTTTAGGAGGATCCCATCTGATGCAAATTTGCATATCTTCAGAGAAGGAGGTAGGTGTATGATCGTGGTCCTTTATGTGGACGACCTTGTCATAACAGGGAACCATGAAGAGAAGATCTCGCAGATGAAGCATTTGCTAGGAAGAGAGTTTGAAATGAGACCTCGGACTGATACATTTCTGTTTGGGGATTAAAGTTTGGCAGGAGCCAAAACAGATCTTCATTTCATAGCTGAAGTATGCTGGAGAGATACTGAAGGCATTTGGCATGGCTGAGTGCAAGATAGTTGGTACCCCTATGGAGGTTGACGCGAAGCTCTCAAACGAGGATTCATCACCAGTGGTGGACAAAGCGAAGTATAGAAGGCTTGTGGGCAGCTTGATTTACCTGTGCAACACATGGCCAGACATCAGTTTTGCGGCTGGTGTTCTATGCAGGTTTTCCAATAAGCCCTGGGAGAACCATTGGAGGGCAAGGATGCGGGTGCTGAAATACATTAAAGGCACACTTTATTATGGCATCACCTATACCAAGGGCAACATCTTGACTGGATTCTGTGACTCGGATGGGTAGGAGACATGGACAGCAGGAGATCAGTGATAGGGTACTATTTCTCACTTGGATTTGGAGTTGTGTCATGGGTCAGCAAGAAGCAACCCACAGTTGCTCTTTCTTCTACCGAGGCCGAGTACAAATTTGCATGCTTTGCTTCTTGTGAGGTAGTGTGGTTGAGGAGTATTTTGGGGGACATGGGTGTAGTGTAGAACAAGCCTACGCAATTATCATGTGACAATTAGAGTTGCATGATGATTGCAAAGAACCTGGTGTTCCACGCTCACACAGAACACATTGAGATTCAATATCACTTTGTATGTGAGCTCATCATGGATGGAGAGGTCAACTTGGTGTACTGTCCGACTACAGAGAATGCTGTGGACATCTTCACGAAGGCTCTTGGAAGAGACTTGCTGGAGAGGCATCTTCATCGACTTGGCATTGGGCTGAAAAAGTAAGTTCACTTGCAAGTGGACATTGAGGGGGGGTGTTAGATATCAATGCTCCACTCTCGTGCAACTACACGGGAACCAGCTAACTCTACTTATAAGCCCCCCATATGAGGAGAAGGCATTTGAGTAGCTCAGTTATCTGGTAGGTCCTAGTTTAGACATTAGATGGGGGCCATGTGTGGCCTGATGGCTAGACAGCTTTAGATAGAGTTGGCACACCACCAACTAGGCTACATGCAAGTGCGAGAAGGCATCCCTTGACTGACCGCACTGAGGGTAGACAAAGCATTTCTCGAGGCAGCCCACTCTCGGGTTACGGGGCTCGTTTGGAGCCTCAGATGATCTCGGATGGTTCTGGGTCAAATGGAGACCTTAGGTTAGTTGCTCTGTTTTGCACATCGGTTCTATCGTATGGTCGGTGGCCGACCCCCCGTCGATTGTTTTGGGTGGACTGGGTCGGTCACCCAATTGAGCCTAACCGACTGCGACTAGTGGCTATATAAGAGCAAGTCCGTGAAGCCCATTTCATCATTGGCTATAGCAACCCTGATTCGTTAGCATCCAGCCTCTGTCTTGTACTGTTTCCAGCATGCCATCGAAGCTTCTTTCATAGGAGCGCACGGTTGGTGGGAGGCAGTGCGATCTATTGTATCAATTCTATAGTAATAAAATTTTTTATTCTCCTTACTATCTTGTTTTCTCTCTTGCATACGAGATCCTATTATCTGTTGAGCATAGACGTATTATTTTCTTACACTTATATTACAAAATTAGAGACAAAGATGACCAAGGCTATGAAGGAGGCATTCAAGTATTGCATAAAAAATAATCTAAAAACATTCGAGCACTTGAGAAATCTTGGAAATGCACTTATAAACACTAGAACTAAGTTCACAACAAGTTGTCTATATTGTGTTCTCACTTCCCTTTGTAAGTTGGTCGTGCCATTTTTCCTTTATCAACACTAAGCACGAGGAAGATAGAATGCTATTGCTAAAATGCAAAGCAGCTCCACATTTTTTGTTTGAGCACCTTATATAGACAATAGACTTCAAACACATATATGTTTGTAGTTGAGAATGCGTTGACCTAATAAGAAGCAAAATGATATAAACAATAGCTAGACCATACTAGGAAAAATTATTGAGATCAATACCATAACGTTCACACCTAAATGTTTTCAAATTTTCCATGTCATTCAAGCATATACAAAGTTTTGCCAATAAAAGAGCAATGGGAAAACACACAATAATCTCTTCAAAACACCTTTGTATCAATACTACTTCCAAATAAAACTTTCTCATTCACATCATAAACTTTTTACAAAGGAAACTAAATATTTCTCATTCACACCATAAACTTTTTGAAAAGGCACCATACAAATCATAACAAAGAGTAAAAGACCTAGTGATAGTTACAAAAGCTTCTCATTCATATCATAAACTTTTTATAAAGACATCGTAGCCCAAGTATCCATCATAACAAAGAGAAAAGGTTGCAGTGATAGTTACAAAAGCTTCAGTTTACTAGATGTCATTTGACAATGACACCAATATGCAACCATCATCAACATAATGACACATGGAATACCTTTAGTCGACTCAATAGTTCTTGAGAACACTAGTACTATCATACTACATATAGAGATGAGCTCTAAGATACATAGCACTAGTTCCAAAACTATCAACCCAACAATCATAATCCCAAAAGAGCGAGCACTATGACGATGAATAAAGAAGCAAATCTTCACTACTTCACAACAAACTAAAATAAAGTCTCCAAATGCTTCTCTTGAACCCCAAAAGACCTATGAATATCAACAAGCAAATTCCATATATATTTTGTAGCAAGCAACTGTGCACTAGCCAGAGCAACATCCATTTTTATTTTCTTAGCCAACTCACCAATCCAATCATCACACTCACGTAGCAAATTCTACCTTTCTTGCAATAATTAAACAACTTTCCATTATACAAAAATAATATAAACTCCAACACAAAGCATTTAATTTTGATGTATAGTCCAATCTCATCTAAACTCTATATTCTACCTCTCACTAAATATCATTCATGATGAAAAACTCATCTATATGCTC
The DNA here is from genome assembly GCF_047967505.1 of Dipteris shenzhenensis. Classification (NCBI taxonomy): domain Eukaryota; kingdom Viridiplantae; phylum Streptophyta; class Polypodiopsida; order Gleicheniales; family Dipteridaceae; genus Dipteris; species Dipteris shenzhenensis. The sequence goes on along the minus strand of NC_141601.1, from coordinate 11,533,867 downwards.
ACAAATAAAAAAGTTTATATCCTTTCCATATCCATGTTGTTCCCAAACTCCTTCATGCATCCTCATTCTGAAGACGTAGCACTTTCTCCCAAATAAAACTTTCTTATAGTACTTGTCCCAAAATCTTTCTCCATAGTCTCCAATTGCCCTTCCTTAGCACCTCTTATTAAATGTTCACTTCAGCTAGCCACTGACTGGTTGTATCAAAAGCCATGTGCTACTAGGGAAAAAGAAAAGAGCAAACACAACAAGATCAATTGCATGTCTCCTTGTCACCTACACTACAAAATCAAACCTGCAATTTCACTTCTGTTGTCCACCAAATTGTCTTTGGTTCACACTATCACATGATACTAACCATTGTTACCATCCACTCTCTTATCAATTAGATCGAATCTTTCACCTATCAAATAAACACAATCCAAGTCGCAACACCTCATAAATGCCTATGCGTAAGGCTTCCACATAGAAACTACACAATACCAATTCTTCATATTTCCTTTTGAGCTTTATCTTACCAAAAATCCATATGAATTACTGCACAAACATCACAATCAGCAAAGAATTGTTTTTCGTTAAAAATTCTCCCTGTCAATTTCACATCTTACTATTATACGAAGACATAAAATAAATCCCATGAAACTCAAAAAAAAATTACAAAACTTACCAAAAATAGAGACTCCATGTTGTCCAACAAAGCAATGATTGCTCTGAAATAGATCCTCTTTAGAATCTTCTCCTAATGTAACTTCACTCTCGAGACCGCACACATGAATCCAAAAGATGATATGCCTTCTTGGCAAAGCACTTGTTCTGAGTACGTTGTGCTTCCCTTGAACAGTTTGACACAAGTCATTTGTGAAGCGTCCTCAGACATGTGGTGCATGGAATCGATCCCTCTTGTTTCTGCTTGGATTCTCTCATCATAACAACAATTTTGAATGCAAATCGAGAGACAAAATAGCACAACTCAACACCAATGCATTAGCAAAAATATGAAGCATCTCACAATCAAAGAATACACAACCAAACTAGTTGTTCACTTCAATCAGCAACTCAACTATCAGAAAACGTGTCCATCATTCACTTCCATCATGCAAACTCTACGTAGATTCCAAACAAATCACAATTACACGTGTAACCCAATCACATCATCCTAAATCCTTCAAGCTCTCTTCCATCTATATTGACCACCTTTTCTTTTTGTTTGGGTGGTTTTCATATTTGAAAGGATAGCCATCCATGGCTATTAACATCAAATTACAAGATGTATTGGCAATTTCTTTGTGTTGGAACTGTAGTTTTCAAAGTTCTTGTATAGGGTTTTAGTGTTTCCATCAAAAAGCTATATTTAGAATGCATATGTTTCAACCAACACAAATAAGGCAAAAGAATCAAAAGGGGTAAGGATGTGATGGAACATGGAATACTAGAGCCTACATGGCATGAATGACAATGATCCTTCCACACGTACATGGAGACTTGGGCATCATTGATCCATGGATGCAGAGTAGAGCCCTCTTGAGCAAGCTAGTGGTACACAATTTGCAATAGGGAGTTGAGCATCAATTAAGGATCCAATGTAGGAGGCTTTGATAGATGTATAGGATTTTTCTCAATCTTTAAAGCCTTGAGTCTAATGCAGTTTGACAAATTGAGTCAATATACATCCCTGAAAAAAAAATCTATTTTGTTTCAGCCACAGTTTGCAAGGATGACTTCTGTCATTGTTCCCCGCATTAAAGAGGAAATTTATGGCATCATGGTGCCACCCTTTTGCGAATGACGAAGTGTGTGTGCAATGCAATGAGTTGCAAGGGCAGAGGATTCTATGATTTTTGACATTGTCATGTCATCTTTTCATGAAGACGAAGCCTTTGAGCAATGAAGCAAGCGGCAAGAGCACGAACTTCCACCCATGGGACAAATCAGACAGTTAAGTGCTTCGCCAAACAAAATGGTATTGCTGTTAAGTCCATCCATGAACATCACACTTTTGCTATAATGAAATGACTTAGAGGGGAGGGACCTTCCACCCGTGCAACAAAGCATGCAAGGAAGTGTCTGTCATCTTCAAGGCAATATGGTCTCTCTATTACGCATCCTTTGAAGTCCATTCAAAATGTATGCGAGTATAATGGTGACGTGAATGCTATTAATACAAGATATCTAACATCCTTATGGAGAGAAGTCCATCCAGACAATGATGGAGTGGTAACAGAGGGTAGGGGTCCATCCTCTGGAACTCTCATTGAGAGGATTGCTCATATTGAGAATAATGTAAATGACACGAACTAGTATGTACGAAAACTTTTAGGGGGGGTGGAGAAGGCTTAGTAGTATGTGATAGACTCATGTAGGTTGCAAGTTAACAAGCTAAAAGAGCAAGTTCATCTGTTGTGCACCGAGGTGTCAACATTCAAAATTGGTTTGAAGAGGCTAACAGCCTTGATGACAAGGATGAGCCGTAAGTTGGAGCATGTTACAGCTCATGAAAATTGAGATGGTTTTGGGACTTCTATATTTTTTTTTTTAGTAAAGGATCGCAAAGTTCTTCTATGTTATTTGCATACTGGGGGTCAATCTGAAGTTATTTAGTAGGATAGTCTTTTGTGCCTACCACACAAAACTTCTGTATTTGGTTTTCAATTGCAATATTAATTTTTTTGGGCTTTCTTATCTTTACTTGATATATGTGGCAATGTAAGTCAAATTAATGTAAAATTTTAATAATTATGGATTGTACATGTAAATAGAAATACATGGGTATCTATGAGCTACAATTGATGGAGTATCGTTATATGTGAGTGAGACACTTATTTAAAATGTGTTAGAGTCTCTCTCTCTCTCTCTCTCTCTCTCTCTCTCTCTCCCCAATATTTGTATTTTACTTGCATATATGTTACAAGGTGTCACCCTCCACTTTAGGTTGCATCTAAGTCCATTTTAGGTGCTCACAATCTTGTCAAATAATGTAGAAGGAACATGCAATGTATGCAATTTGATGCATACTATGTTTCCTTTGGTTATCTTTTGGAGGATGCCCCATTTACAAGGCCGTAACCCAAATCTTTGTAACGTAATACTCTATGAGTGAGGTCTTACTTATGCAATTGCTTATGTCATGGAAGGTAAGGAAGAAAGTTCAATGATTGAAATATATGAATATAAGTGAGTAACCTTGAATGATCCTAGGTCCTTCAGATACATTTATTTAATGCACTCTCTTTTCGAGTACATATATGTACATATTTAATTATGATATTAGCGTATGTCATGCATGTAGATACATACATACACACAACTTACCTACATATATCACTCATAAGCATGTAGTCACACCCTTACATTGTTCATCTTAATTCCCAATCTTTGTATTTTACTAGAATACATGTTACAAGAATGTCTCACCATATTCTTTAGGTTGCATCTACATACATGGCATTGAGTCTTTCCATACATATGTTTGCATGAATTTACACATATATGCATGCAATTATGCACTCATGTGCATGCACTCACACCCATAAAGCATTACACCTACATATGTCTCATGGATGCAACATTAGGGGAGATTTGGGGTCTTGAAAGGGCCTCGTAAGGAATGGATTAGTCTCCCTAATATAATCCTACATGTAGGGGTCATAAAGGATGACAAGGTGGTTTTAGAAGACTGTACATGGTTTTGCCTTGCATTTATGCTCAAGGATCCTCCAAACGAAGAAGCAGGGCTATTTTATATCTCACGTGGTAGGGAGAAGTGTCACCATTGGCTTGGTGGCCTAGTGGTCAAGGCTCTTGAATGATGTATAGGAGGTTGTGGATTTCATTCCCTACAGGCGCGCCAGTCGCGTATTAAATTTTTGGTAGGCAGCTTGGGTAGCGGGTGGTGGTGGGTTGTGCCATGTGGCAGTCGCATGGGACTGCTCATTGTTCTGGTCCTTACTTTGGGATGCGAAGTGCCACATGTCACTCTCATGGGATTTCCTCCCTCCTCCCACTTGCAAGGCCACTTGCCATGCATTAAATATCTTTTTTGGACCTTTGTAGGGGAAAATTTTAAATTTTTGGTGCTCAAGGACATGTGGAAGCACACGCTTCTTCCTCCCCCAACTTGGTGGTTTTCTCCTCAAAATCCATGGTTTTCTTTCAACACAAACCATAGTTTTTCCAATTAAAACCACCTATTTCCTTTGGCATTTATTATGCACATGCCACCTCAACATGGCATTGCCCCACAAAAAGGAGCATTCCCATTAGTACACCTCAAATCCCTCCCTAACCCCTTGAAATTAGGAAACACTAATTGGGGGCCCTTTGGAGACCCCAATTCTCCCCTAATGCAAGCCATGGATGCAAATCTTAAGCGAAAAGGTGAAATCTTCATGCTACAAAATTACAATAGGAAGTTATAGGTTCTTTTTGCATTTTTCATTATCAAGCATTCCATTTAACATGCATGAATATTTCTGTTAGTTGACTCATTTCTGTTAGTTGACTCAATTTGGCATGCATCATTACTTCTACCAAATGAGTCCATGTACACTCCCTTTATTTGATTGACAATTTAATCATTTGCCTTATATGCCATAAATCCCAAACCCTTTATATACACACACACACACACACACACACATAGAGAGAGAGAGAGAGAGAGAGAGAGAGAGAGAGGATAAGATATATATGGTTGTGTTCTTAAACAGAAAATGGCAAAAGAAACAAGTTGTCATAGGAGAAAATTATGGGATTCAACACGCACGGCACGTCACAGTATTGCCAAACAGAGAACAATGTTGAAAAAACAAGGTTTTAGACACATGGGGCCAATTGTAGAGGTTAATCATTGCAGACAACATTATCAAATGTAGGTACATAATGATGTACAATGGAATGTAGATAATTTAGCGTGTCTTGATAAGAGAAGTTTATTGCATTCAACACGTAAGGCACATCGCAATGTTGCTAGGTAGAGAACAATTCTCAAAAAACAAGGTACGAGCACAGCTATGGAATGTATGAGTACGGAGTTTGCTGATAGTCTTAGAGAAGGGAGTGTTTTTTGTACTGCAATTATAAGTGTGAGAGTGCAGCCACGTGCAAGCATGGATGCTCACTTTCTAGAGCCAGCAAAATCTACTTTTTGCCCTAATGGTGCACCGAATGTGCAGCATTGTGTTGTTGGGGGAAGAAATACAATAGATGCTCTAGTAATAGGTACAACAATTCAATTGGATGTAGCTAGAGATTCAAGGGCACGAGAGCATGTTGTTGGCAACAATAGGAATGCAAGTTTAGGTTCCAAGGGGATCCTATCTATCGTGCATCAATTTCCATTAAGGGATGACATAGGGCACCCATCTTTGTATCCATAAAAACCAGCCTCACGGAATGGTTCACTTACAACCAATTGCAACATGATGCAAATAATTTGCTTTAGAGTGACTTTCCATGCGAGATGTTTTGGAACAAAGTGGTCTAGAAGAAGGTGGGGCAACAGCATTGGTCGGATGTATAACATTTCTCCATTTGTTGGTGAATTATATTTCATGCGTATGCTTCTTAACAATTGCAAGGGTCATTAGGAAAAAAAAAAACTCATTTTGGGGCCTTTTAGGGTTTAAAAAAATAGGCTCTCGACCAATCAAAAGAGGGCCAACGTAACGTTGGAAAAATACCAAAAACCATGTAAAAATATAAAATAAGTCATATTCAAAATCTTTTTCTTTTATTATGTCTAACACAAGTGATCTTCAAAAGATGATTTTCTGTGTAGTATTTGATGATTCTGACATTGCCAACATGTCTGAAGCGGGCCAGAATCCCCAAATCAATCCTAGAGACACCGTAAACCGATGCCCGAGAAAGGACAAACATGCCTGAAATGGGGGATTTGCCTCCAGGGTCAATTTGGGAGTTTTGCGGACGCGCTGGCAATGTCAAAATCATCAAATACTGCATAGAAAATCAAGGATCTTATATATGCATTTAATGTGAAGCCTGAGTACTAGACTGACATGTTTGCAGTAAGTATCCGTATTTTATGGCATTTCCCATATTTTGAGTGCAACAAAAAAAGGTAAATAGTGAATTTCTTAGAGGGCCCCAAAATGAGTTCCCTTATTTCCTAATGTGTAAGTGTTTTGATGACTTGTGCACTTTTGATGAGCAATTTTACCCTACTTTCAAGGCAGCATGTGTAGCTAGAGGGTTGTTGGAAAGTGATGAGGAATGGTTTATTTGCATGTAAGAGGCCGTTTTACATCAAAATAGCACACAATTGAGGCACCTTTTTGTTGCAATTTTGATTTTTTGTGAGCCAACATCTCCAGGAATTTTGTGGGAAAGATTCTCAAACGATTTATCAGCTGATTTTTTCCATGTATTGGAATCAAGTATGGTTGACCGTCGTGGATTGGCATGGAAGGAGGCTCTATGGCACTTGGAGCACATTCTCCAACAACATTGAAGAACGTTGATAGAGTTTGATGGACTTCCTACCTTGGATAGATCATGTGTATTGGCAGCTACAAATGCTCTATTGCAAGAAGAAAGAATGTTTGATTTTGAGAGTGAGGCATGACTTGGTCAACGGATGGAAAGTACCTTAAATCATTGTCAACGGACTGCCTTCAATCAAATTTTGGCAACAGTCTATGCAAATGTTGGTGCAGTGTTTTTTCTTGATGGTCCAGGAGGATATACAATTGTTTGCTTTCTGGGTTGTGTGGGAGGGGCATGTCACTTTGGCATGCGCTTCTTCTGGGATTGCAGCGTTGTTACTAAGCAATGGATGCATGACACACTCGTGGTTCAAGATACCACTGGATTTGGATGCCACCAGTAGTTGCAATATAAAGGTTAACAATCATCTTGTAGATGTTCTAAAGATAGCAAAGTTGATAATATGGGATGAGGCACCCATGACTCATCGATTCGCATTTGAGGCACTGGATAGGACGTTGCAAGATATCATGTCAAATGACCAACTATTTGGTGGAAAGGTGGTGTTGTTAGGGGGGGATTTTAGGTAGGCTTGCCAGTTATTCCCAAGGCAAGACGAGAAGACATTGTCAATGCTACATTATGCCACTCAAGGATTTGGAGATGCATCAAGGTATTGAAGCTGATATAGAATATGTGGGTTATTCAGGAAGGTGATAATTCAATAAAGTAGGAATTCATACAATGGGTGTTAGATATTGGAAATGGAACTAGCAGGTGTATAAAAGAAGACATTATTGCAATCCCATCAAAGATGCTTTTAAGGACAAACCCTATGGAAGGTTTAATTGAGTGGGCACATACAGCAATTGTGAGGGTTGTGGATTATGCACCGTATTTTTGAGACCGCGCTATTCTCGCATCTCAAAACCTTAAAGTTGATGCAATCAATGCTAGTGCACTAAAGGCAATGCTTGGTGAGGAAAATGAATATCTAAGTGCAGACTCAATAGAGAACTCATGTGGAGATTCTTTTTGTATGCAGTTGAGTATCTTAACACGCTCGATCTTGGTGGTGGATACCCACCTCATCAATTGGTTTTGAAATAAAATGCTCCCCTCATTTTGTTGTACAATCTGAATCCTTGACAGGGATTATGCAATGGGACTCGACTGATATGCAAAGAGTTTCACATGAAGGTATTAGAAGTTGAGATTATCACTGGTACCAAAGCTAGAGATAGGAGGTTCATTCCAAGAGTACTTTCATTCCCAGTAACTTGAAACTTCCATTCGATATGAGAAGAAGGCAATTTCATGTTCGGCTAGCATTTGGCATGACGATAAACATTGCACAGGACCAAACAATGTCTATCCTAGGCTTATACTTGGCGACAACGGTGTTTAGTCACGAGCAATTATATGTGGCTTTCTTGCATGTCGGATCATCAAATGCAATCAAAGTATTCCTTCCAGAGAGTGTGGATCGGGTTAGTGATGAGGATGCTGAAATGAGTTGTACCACAAATGTTGTATACAAAGAGGTTTTACGATTGGCATCAAGAAGAACCTAGCAGTATGCTAGTCCTCTTTGAAAGCCTCTTCAGACTTTGTTGGGTGACAAATTTTCGCATTCTTTTTTGTATCATTGTGTTCTTTTAGGTGATCAAAGGTCAATTGTAAGCCTTTGAAGTGTGGATTAAAAATTGGTGATGACTATTTTTGTATAATTTTCATGAGCTCATTCCATATTCCATTCAAACAATGTCATCTTTGGAATTTTGACAATGTATGATTTTTGTGAGTTTTATGGATTCACACATTGTTATTTTTTTCAAATTATGGATTATCAAATGTACTATAACTAATGTTCTTTTTCATTTGTGGCTTGGTGAAGCCCTTTAATTTCTTCTCTATATATATAGGTTATTGTAATATATGTATTATTATTATAATATGATATGATAGGATGGCAACGTCGTTTACATTCACCACCGAGACAAGTGCACAAGTAGCAGGTACATAATTGTGTAGTAGTCAATTGCTAAGTTTAACTCATTTACTAGTATGGTCATTTGCCTTTAGGAATATACAGATCCCGATGGTTGGAGAGTTGGAATGCACACCCAACTATTGGTTGACATCTTGGAGTTGGAGAGCTGTGTTGGGTAGATAACATATCTTTTTTTTTGCTTTGTTTTTTCATATAGGTGAAAGCTACTTAGGTTACATATATAAGCGAATAACCATGATATTATTTTCCTTTAACACATTTCCCAACTCAAGCTTTGCATTGAATCTTCGCGGTCCAACGTATGATGGGGTGGAGTATCTCAATTTTGGATATTTTGCCGTGAGTTCTCAACATCTTGTTGGAAATAATGGTCCCCAAACCATCTATGTGCGCTTCATTGGGTACATGGAGCTGATGGAAACACATGCATTTTATGGAGGGACCAATAGAGGCTTTGTATATGCATTTATGTACCACATACACAATCCTGTGCGCCAAGGTCAGCATTCTAATTATTAAGATACAATTATAAATTTTCCTTGATTTAATGATTATAATTCTTAAATGACCTTTTTGCCTTGCGTAAGTGTTAGTGCCATCCATCGCCGATGCCACACGCATGTGGTACGTAGGATAGGACATAGATGTACATTTGCAATCTAGCACTTACATTGGCATACAATGCATTGTGCACGTAATCTTGCAAATTCCATGTATGAAAGCAAAGAGGGAGTTTTAGGAAAGCTAGTGGACATTTTATTGCAAGAAGGCATTACAACAATACCCTAAAGAGTAATCCTACACTCAATCTCCCAAGCCAAGCAATTCCAACGTTGGGAGGGATCATGAAACTTCACATTTTATCTTTTAAAATTTAAGATCCCACCTTCAAACCCAACAAAGCTACTCATTCCACAAAGGACAAATACAATTACACTTTTAACCCAACCACAATCATGCCTTGAATCAAAAGCATGCTAAATTCTCACGTAACCCCCATTGGTAGGCCACATGGATCTTTCCCATGATTCAACATGCTCTTGCAACTATGGTGTATCAAGCTTCGATCTTTCCCCTTATTCAACATGCTCTTGCAACTATGGTGTATCAAGCTTCGATCTGAAACTACAAGATATCAAAATCAAGAGAATGATGAAGCTATTTTTATGGACAAAATAAGAGTAAGAGAAAGATTCATTTTAAGTGGGCTAACTCAATTTAAGTGGTGCTAACTCAAAACTTGCAGGTTACATGTACCGAGTTTGGGCTCAAAGGGTTACAATTTACAAGCTCTTCTCCATGGGGAAAGGTGGCAAGCATTGTGTCGGATGTGTGGTTCGGTTGTGGAGCCTGCATCGTGTGTTTAGAATCTCTTGGGATTCCACTTTTGGGTTTGATGACCTAAATGGACCCCGCCTCCATCATCCCTTCTAGATTGATATTCCAATTTTTCTGTTGCATTTTATTATGGAGCTTGCTTCGTGTGTTTAGAATCTCTCTAGATGCGAGGATATTCTAGAAGATTACTGATGGTATTCTCCTGTCTCACAATGGTCAACCATCTTCACATGTGAGGTTACAGCTAGAGTCCCATGCATGATATGGGTAGTCAAATTTTGCATTAAATGGGGCCTCAAGTGAGCGCATAACTATATACCTTTGTAAGACTAGAATAAGTCCAATCATACATATTTAGAATTTTTTGTTGTTCTAAAGATAAAAAATCTACAAAGAAAATAAAAGAGAAAATGAAAGAGAAGAAAGAGGTAAACAAAAACTTTTATGAAAAGCAAAAGGAAGACATACTTAGCAAGCAAAGCAACACTTATGTCGTCATCAAGTGAGCGCATAACTAACCAAGTATAAGCGATAATAAGCAACCACACCGACTAGCTAATCAACCGCGCTCATTAATGGAGAGGCTAAACTAGTCTGTTGTTAGTTACCTCTAGAGTAGCATCCATCTGGCTGCGCCTTAGGGGGCAGTGTTTAGCTGAAACAAGTATTTTTGGAGCGCAGGCCAAGACCTCATGTTCTAGTGTTCTCTCTGCCTTAAACGAATTTCGTCGTGGTACTTTTACGAGCGGGCATAGTCTTTTTTGTTTGTTTTAAGACAAGGCCAGGAACAATTTCAAGCCTCCGAGGACAGGTTTCACCATGATCACACTAGAAAAAGTAGCCGTTAATCACAACTTCTGTGATCCAAGAACCAAGGAATTGATACGATAACTACAGGATACGGATCTATTATGGGGAAATTCTCTCAAAATAGTCATCCAAAGAAAAAAAGGAATAGATACAATAACTATCGGATAGAATACATAATAGCTCAGTTCATCATTGCATCTGCAGGGCTAGGCAGATCAGTTCATAGCATCTGTAGGAAAGTAACTCGATCACGGCCTTAGAATTTGATGCAATAACTACAGGATGCAAATCACGTGGAATTTGTTAAATCAAAATAGTTTTCACAATAAACCGCAAATCACGTGGAATTTGTTAAATCAAAATAGTTCACAATAAACCGCAAAACCCTTGTGGGAAAAGGGAATCTCCATCACGTCCTCAGAATTTGATATAACTACGGAGTAAGAAATACGCAATAGATCAGTTCACAACAGATGGAAATGAACCCGGCATCCATTTGCTGCTATGACAGATCGAGATGTTTTCGCGATACGCTGGCAAATATTTGACAAATCCTACTTTTCTTGGGGCAAATAAACGTCCTTAAAGATTCGATAAATTTCAGAGACTGCAAATCTTTGACAAATCT